>NW_027488323.1:0-6788 GCF_050908995.1 Andrena cerasifolii | reverse complement strand
AAAGAAACAAAAGAACCAACGAAACAACGAAACAACGAAACAACGAAACAACGAAACAACGAAACAACGAAACAACGAAACAACGAAACAACGAACCTTCGAACCAACGAACAAATGAACCAACGAACCAACCAACGAACCAACGAACCAACGAACCAACGAACCAACGAACAAACGAACCAACGAACCAACGAACCAACGAACCAACGAACCAACGAACAAACGAACAAACGAACAAACGAACAAACGAACAAACGAACAAACGAACAAACGAACAAACGAACAAACGAACAAACGAACAAACGAACAAACGAACCAACGAAACAACGAACCAACGAACCAACCAACCAACGAACCAACGAACCAACGAACCAACGAACCAACGAACCAACGAACCAACGAACCAACGAACCAAGGAACCAACGAACCAACGAACCAACGAACCAACGAACCTTCGAACCAACGAACGAAGGAACCAACGAACCAACGAACCAACGAACCAACGAACCAACGAACCAACGAACCAACGAACCAACGAACCAACGAACCAACGAACCAACGAACCAACGAACCAACGAACCAACGAACCAACGAACCAACGAACCAACGAACCAACGAACAAACGAACAAACGAACAAACGAACAAACGAACAAACGAACAAACGAACAAACGAACAAACGAACAAACGAACCAACGAACCAACGAACCAACGAACCAACGAACCAACGAACCAACGAACCAACGAACCAACGAACCAACAAACCAACGAACCAACGAACCAACGAACCAACGAACCAACGAACCAACGAACCAACGAACCAACGAACCTTCGAACCAACGAACAAACGATCCAACGAACCAACGAACCAACGAACCAACGAACCAACGAACCAACGAACAAACGAACAAACGAACAAAGTGACAAAGAAATAAAAGAACCAACGAAACAACGAAACAACGAAACAACGAACCAACGAACCAACGACCCAACGAACCAACGAACCAACGAACCAACGAACCAACGAACCAACCAACCAACGAAACAACGAAACAACGAAACAACGAAACAACGAAACAACGAAACAACGAAACAACGAAACAACGAAACAACGAAACAACGAAACAACGAACCAACGAACCAACGAACCAACGAACCAACGAACCAACGAACCAACGAACCAACGAACCAACGAACCAACGAACCAACGAAACAACGAAACAACGAAACAACGAAACAACGAAACAACGAAACAACGAAACAACGAAACAACGAAACAACGAAACAACGAAACAACGAAACAACGAAACAACGAACCAACGAACAAACGAACAAACGAACAAACGAAGAAACGAAGAAACGAAGAAACGAACAAACGAACAAACGAACCAACGAAACAACGAACCAACGAACCAACCAACCAACGAACCAACGAACCATCGAACCAACGAACCAACGAACCAACGAACCAACGAACCAACGAACCAACGAACCAACGAACCAAAGAACCAACGAACCAACGAACCAACGAACCAACGAACCAACGAAACAACGAAACAACGAAACAACGAAACAACGAAACAACGAAACAACGAAACAACGAAACAACGAAACAACGAAACAACGAAACAACGAAACAACGAAACAACGAACCAACGAACCAACGAACCAACGAACCAACGAACCAACGAACCAACGAACCAACGAACCAACGAACCTTCGAACCAACGAACAAATGAACCAACGAACCAACGAACCAACGAACCAACGAACAAACGAACAAACGAACAAAGTGACAAAGTGACAAAGTGACAAAGAAACAAAAGAACCAACGAAACAACGAAACAACGAAACAACGAAACAACGAAACAACGAAACAACGAAACAACGAACCAACGAACCAACGAACCAACGAACCAACGTACCAACGAACAAACGAACAAACGAACAAACGAACAAACGAACAACGTGACAAAGAAACAAAAGAACCAACGAAACAACAAAACAACGAAACAACGAAACAACGAAACAACGAAACAACGAAACAACGAAACAACGAACCAACGAACCAACGAACAAATGAACAAACGAACCAACGAACCTTCGAACCAACGATCCAACGAACCAACGAACCAACGAACCAACGAACCAACGAACAAACGAACCAACGAACAAACGAACAAACGAACAAAGTGACAAAGTGACAAAGAAACAAAAGAACCAACGAAACAACGAAACAACGAAACAACGAAACAACGAAACAACGAAACAACGAAACAACGAAACAACGAAACAACGAAACAACGAAACAACGAAACAACGAAACAACGAAACAACGAAACAACGAAACAACGAAACAACGAAACAACGAAACAACGAAACAACGAAACAACGAAACAACGAAACAACGAAACAACGAAACAACGAAACAACGAACCAACGAACCAACGAACAAACGAACAAACGAACAAACGAAGAAACGAAGAAACGAAGAAACGAACAAACGAACAAACGAACAAACGAACAAACGAACCAACGAAACAACGAACCAACGAACCAACCAACCAACGAACCAACGAACCAACGAACCAACGAACCAACGAACCAACGAACCAACGAACCAACGAACCAACGAACCAACGAACCAACGAACCAACGAACCAACGAACCAACGAAACAACGAAAACAACGAAACAACGAAACAACGAAACAACGAAACAACGAAACAACGAAACAACGAAACAACGAAACAACGAAACAACGAAACAACGAAACAACGAAACAACGAAACAACGAACCAACGAACCAACGAACCAACGAACCAACGAACCAACGAACCAACGAACCAACGAACCTTCGAACCATCGAACAAATGAACCAACGAACCAACGAACCAACGAACCAACGAACCAACGAACCAACGAACCAACGAACCAACGAACAAACGAACCAACGAACCAACGAACCAACGAACCAACGAACCAACGAACAAACGAACAAACGAACAAACGAACAAACGAACAAACGAACAAACGAACAAACGAACAAACGAACAAACGAACCAACGAACCAACGAACCAACGAACCAACGAAACAACGAAACAACGAAACAACGAAACAACGAAACAACGAAACAACGAAACAACGAAACAACGAAACAACGAAACAACGAAACAACGAAACAACGAACAAACGAACAAACGAACAAACGAACAAACGAAACAACGAAACAACGAACCAACGAACAAACGAACAAACGAACAAACGAAGAAACGAAGAAACGAAGAAACGAAGAAACGAACAAACGAACAAACGAACCAACGAAACAACGAACCAACGAACCAACGAACCAACGAACCAACGTACCAACGAACCAACGAACCAACGAACCAACGAACCTTCGAACCAACGAACAAACGATCCAACGAACCAACGAACCAACGAACCAACGAACCAACGAACCAACGAACAAACGAACAAACGAACAAACGAACAAAGTGACAAAGAAATAAAAGAACCAACGAAACAACGAAACCAACGAACAACGAACCAACGAACCAACGAACCAACGAACCAACGAACCAACGAACCAACGAACCAACGAACCAACGAACCAACGAACCAACGAACCAACGGATCCTTCGAACCAACGAACCAACGATCCAACGAACCAACGAACAACGAACCAACGAACCAACGAACCAACGAACCAACGAACCAACGAACCAACGAACAAACGAACAAACGAACAAACGAACAAACGAACAAACGAACAAACGAACAAACGAACAAACGAACAAACGAACAAAGGAACAAACGAACAAACGAACAAACGAACCAACGAAAACAACGAACCAACGAACCAACGAACCAACGAACCAACGAACCAACGAACCAACGAACCAACGAACCAACGAACCAACGAACCAACGAACCTTCGAACCAACGAACAAACGAACCAACGAACCAACGAACCAACGAACCAACAACCAACGAACCAACGAACAACGAACCAACGAACCAACGAACCAACGAACCAACGAACCAACGAACCAACGAACCAACGAACCAACGAACCAACGAACCAACGAACCAACGAACCAACGAACCAACGAACCAACGAACCAACGAACCAACGAACCAACGAACCAACGAACCAACGAACCAACGAACCTTCGAACCAACGAACCAACGATCCAACGAACCAACGAACAAACGAACCAACGAACCAACGAACCAACGAACCAACGAACCAACGAACCAACGTACCAACGAACAAACCAACAAACGAACAAACGAACAAACGAACAACGTGACAAAGAAACAAAAGAACCAACGAAACAACAAAACAACGAAACAACGAAACAACGAAACAACGAAACAACGAAACAACGAAACAACGAAACCAACGAACCAACGAACCAATCGAACAAATGAACAAACGAACCAACGAACCTTCGAACCAACGATCCAACGAAACAACGAAACAACGAAACAACGAAACAACGAAACAACGAAACAACGAAACAACGAAACAACGAACCAACGAACCAACGAACCAACGTACCAACGAACAAACGAACAAACGAACAAACGAACAAACGAACAACGTGACAAAGAAACAAAAGAACCAACGAAACAACAAAACAACGAAACAACGAAACAACGAAACAACGAAACAACGAAACAACGAAACAACGAAACAACGAAACAACGAAACAACGAACCAACGAACCAACGAACAAATGAACAAACGAACCAACGAACCTTCGAACCAACGATCCAACGAACCAACGAACCAACGAACCAACGAACCAACGAACAAACGAACCAACGAACAAACGAACAAACGAACAAACGAACAAAGTGACAAAGTGACAAAGAAACAAAAGAACCAACGAAACAACGAAACAACGAAACAACGAAACAACGAAACAACGAAACAACGAAACAACGAAACAACGAACCTTCGAACCAACGAACAAATGAACCAACGAACCAACGAACCAACGAACCAACGAACCAACGAACCAACGAACAAACGAACCAACGAACCAACGAACCAACGAACCAACGAACCAACGAACAAACGAACAAACGAACAAACGAACAAACGAACAAACGAACAAACGAACAAACGAACAAACGAACAAACGAACAAACGAACAAACGAACAAACGAACCAACGAAACAACGAACCAACGAACCAACCAACCAACGAACCAACGAACCAACGAACCAACCAACCAACGAACCAACGAACCAACGAACCAACGAACCAACGAACCAAGGAACCAACGAACCAACGAACCAACGAACCAACGAACCTTCGAACCAACGAACAAAGGAACCAACGAACCAACGAACCAACGAACCAACGAACCAACGAAACCAACGAACCAACGAACCAACGAACCAACGAACCAACGAACCAACGAACCAACGAACCAACGAACCAACGAACCAACGAACCAACGAACCAACGAACCAACGAACAAACGAACAAACGAACAAACGAACAAACGAACAAACGAACAAACGAACAAACGAACAAACGAACAAACGAACCAACGAACCAACGAACCAACGAACCAACGAACCAACGAACCAACGAACCAACGAACCAACGAACCAACGAACCAACGAACCAACGAACCAACGAACCAACGAACCAACGAACCAACGAACCAACGAACCAACGAACCAACGAACCTTCGAACCAACGAACAAACGATCCAACGAACCAACGAACCAAAGAACCAACGAACCAACGAACCAACGAACAAACGAACAAACGAACAAAGTGACAAAGAAATAAAAGAACCAACGAAACAACGAAACAACGAAACAACGAACCAACGAACCAACGAACCAACGAACCAACGAACCAACGAACCAACGAACCAACGAACCAACCAACCAACGAAACAACGAAACAACGAAACAACGAAACAACGAAACAACGAAACAACGAAACAACGAAACAACGAAACAACGAAACAACGAAACAACGAAACAACGAACCAACGAACCAACGAACCAACGAACCAACGAACCAACGAACCAACGAACCAACGAACCAACGAACCAACGAACCAACGAACCAACGAAACAACGAAACAACGAAACAACGAAACAACGAAACAACGAAACAACGAAACAACGAAACAACGAAACAACGAAACAACGAAACAACGAAACAACGAAACAACGAACCAACGAACAAACGAACAAACGAACAAACGAAGAAACGAAGAAACGAAGAAACGAACAAACGAACAAACGAACCAACGAAACAACGAACCAACGAACCAACCAACCAACGAACCAACGAACCATCGAACCAACGAACCAACGAACCAACGAACCAACGAACCAACGAACCAACGAACCAACGAACCAACGAACCAACGAACCAACGAACCAACGAACCAACGAACCAACGAAACAACGAAACAACGAAACAACGAAACAACGAAACAACGAAACAACGAAACAACGAAACAACGAAACAACGAAACAACGAAACAACGAAACAACGAACCAACGAACCAACGAACCAACGAACCAACGAACCAACGAACCAACGAACCAACGAACCAACGAACCTTCGAACCAACGAACAAATGAACCAACGAACCAACGAACCAACGAACCAACGAACAAACGAACAAACGAACAAAGTGACAAAGTGACAAAGTGACAAAGAAACAAAAGAACCAACGAAACAACGAAACAACGAAACAACGAAACAACGAAACAACGAAACAACGAAACAACGAACCAACG
>NW_027488322.1:0-6845 GCF_050908995.1 Andrena cerasifolii | reverse complement strand
TTTTTTTTTATTTTTAAAAATTATTATTTGTTTATTTTTTTTATTTAAATTTTTTTTGTATTTAAATTTTTTTATTTTAATTTTTTTTAATTTTTTTAAAAAAATTTTGTTTTTTTTTAATTTTTTATTTTTTTTATTAATTTTTTTAATATTTTTAAAAAAATTTTATTTTTTTTAATTTTTTTAATTTTTTTTTTAATTTTCTTATAATTTTTTTATTTTTTTAAAATTTTTTAAAATTTTTTTTTATTTTTTATAAATTTTTTTTTTTAAATAAAATTTCTATATTGTTTAATCTTTTCATTTTTTTAAATTTTTTTAAAATATAAAAAAAATTTTAAATTTTGTTGTAATTTTTTAACAATTTCTTTTAAAAAAATTTTATTTATGTTTTTTAAATTTTTTTTTTAATTTTTTAAATTTTTTTGTTTTTTTTTTAATTTTTTATTTTTTTTATTTATTTTTTTTAAATTTTTAAAATTTTTTTTTAATTTTTTTAAAGTTTTTTTCTAAAAAATTTGTTTTAATTTTTTAACAAAATTTTTTTTAATTTTTTTTTCTTAATTTTTTAAATTTTTTAAAAAACTTTTTAAATTTTTTTTTATTTTTTAAAATTATTATTTGTTTATTTTTTTATTTTTCTTCTAAATTTTTGTATATTTTTTGTATTTAAAATTTTTTTTGTATTTAAATTTTTTTATCTTAATTTTTTTTAATTTTTTTAAAAAAATTTTTGTTTTTTTTTAAATTTTTTATTTTTTTTATTAATTTTTTTAATATTTATAAAAAAATTTTATTTTTTTTTAATTTTTTATTTTTTTTTTAATTTTTAATTTTTTTTTAATTTTCTTGTAATTTTTTTATTTTTTTTTAATTTTTAAATTTTTTTAATTTTCTTATAATTTTTTAATTTCTTTAAAATTTTTTACAAAAAATTTGTTTTAATTTTAAAAAAAAAAATTGTTTTAATTTTTAAAAAAAAATTTTTTAATTTTTTTTATTAATTTTTTAATTTTTAACTTTTTTTTAATTTTCTTATAATTTTTTTATTTTTTTTAATTTTTTAAAATTTTTTTTTAATTTTCTTATAATTTTTTTATTTTTTCAAAATTTTTTAAATTTTTTTAAAATTTTTTTAAAATTTTTTTAAAAATTTTGTTTATTTTTTAAAAAATTTTATTTGGTTATTTTTTTATTTTTTATTTTTCTTTTAATTTTTTGTATATTATTTTATTATTTTTTTTTGTATTTTAAAATTTTTTTATTTTAATTTCTTTATATATTTTTTTTAAATTTAAAAAAAAATTTAATTTTTTTTTAATTTTTCTCCACTTTAATTTTTAATTTTTTTTAATTTTCTTAACTTTAATTTTTTTTAAAATTAATTTTTTTTATTCTTTTAAAATTATAATTTTTTTATTTCAAAAAATGTTTTTTTCTAATTTTTATTTTTCTTTTATTTTAATTTTTTAAAATATTTTCAAATTTTTAATATTTTTTTTAATTTTCTTATAATTTTTTTATTTTTTTTAAATTTTTTTAATTTTTTTTTTAATTTTCTTATAATTTTTTTATTTTTTTTAAATCTTTTAAAATTTTATTTAATTTTTTTTTAAAAATTTGTTTTAATTTTTTAACAATTTTTTTTATTTTTTTTTATTTTTTTTAAATTTTTTTTATTTTTAAAAAAAAAAATTTAATTTTTTTATTTATTTTTTAATTTTTAATTTGTTTTCAATTTTCTTATAATTTTTTTAAAATTTTTAAAAAATCTTTTTAAATTTTTTTTAAATTTTTTGTTTCAAAAATTTGTTTTAATTTTTTAACAATTTTTTTATATATTTTTTAAATTTTTAAAAAAATTTAAAATTTTTTTTTATTTTTAAAAATTATTATTTGTTTATTTTTTTTATTTAAATTTTTTTTGTATTTAAATTTTTTTATTTTAATTTTTTTTAATTTTTTTAAAAAAATTTTGTTTTTTTTTAATTTTTTATTTTTTTTATTAATTTTTTTAATATTTTTAAAAAAATTTTATTTTTTTTAATTTTTTTAATTTTTTTTTTAATTTTCTTATAATTTTTTTATTTTTTTAAAATTTTTTAAAATTTTTTTTAATTTTTTATAAATTTTTTTTTTTAAATAAAATTTCTATATTGTTTAATCTTTTCATTTTTTTAAATTTTTTTAAAATATAAAAAAAATTTTAAATTTTGTTGTAATTTTTTAACAATTTCTTTTAAAAAAATTTTATTTATGTTTTTTAAATTTTTTTGTTTTTTTTTTAATTTTTTATTTTTTTTATTTATTTTTTTTAAATTTTTAAAATTTTTTTTTAATTTTTTTAAAGTTTTTTTCTAAAAAATTTGTTTTAATTTTTTAACAAAATTTTTTTTAATTTTTTTTTCTTAATTTTTTAAATTTTTTAAAAAACTTTTTAAATTTTTTTTTATTTTTTAAAATTATTATTTGTTTATTTTTTTATTTTTCTTCTAAATTTTTGTATATTTTTTGTATTTAAAATTTTTTTTGTATTTAAATTTTTTTATCTTAATTTTTTTTAATTTTTTTAAAAAAATTTTTGTTTTTTTTTTAAATTTTTTATTTTTTTTATTAATTTTTTTAATATTTATAAAAAAATTTTATTTTTTTTTAATTTTTTATTTTTTTTTTAATTTTTAATTTTTTTTTAATTTTCTTGTAATTTTTTTATTTTTTTTTAATTTTTAAATTTTTTTTAATTTTCTTATAATTTTTTAATTTCTTTAAAATTTTTTACAAAAAATTTGTTTTAATTTTAAAAAAAAAAATTGTTTTAATTTTTAAAAAAAAAATTTTTAATTTTTTTTATTAATTTTTTAATTTTTAACTTTTTTTTAATTTTCTTATAAATTTTTTTTTAAATTTTTTAAAATTTTTTTTTAAAAAATTTGTTTTAAGTTTTTAACAAAATTTTTTTAAAATTTTTAAAATTTTTTTTAATTACTTTTAAATTTTTTTATTTTTTTAATTTTTTACAAAAATTTTTAACATTTTTATATATTTTTTTTTAAATTTTTAAAATTTTTTTTTAATTTTTTTAAATTTTTTTTAAAAAATTTGTTTTAATTTTTTAACAAAATTATTTTAAAAAATTTTTTTATTTTTTTTTAATTTTAAATTTTTTTAATTTTATTATAATTTTTTTATTTTTTTTAAATTTTTTAAAATTTTCTTTAAATTTTTTTAAATTTTCTTTAAATTTTTAAAAATTTTTTTCTAAAAAATTTGTTTTAATTTTTTAACAAAATTTTTTTTAATTTTTTTAATTTTTTTGTTTTTTTTTATTTTTTATTTTTTTTATTTATTTTTTTAATTTTTTTAAAATTTTTTTTAAAAAATTTGTTTTAATTTTTTAACAAATTTTTTTTAAACTTTTTTTTATTTTTTTTTTAATTTTAATTTTTTTTAATTTTCTTAAAATATTATTATTTTTTTTTAATTTTTTAAAAATTTTTTAAAATTTTTTTTTTAAAATTTTGTTTTAATTTTTTAACAATTTTTTAAACAATTTTTTTATTTATGCTTTTAAAATATTTTTCTTATTTTCTTAAATTTTTTTTATTTTTTTTTTAATTTTAAAATTTTTTTTTAATTTTCTTATAATTTTTAAAATTTTTTTAAAATTTTTTTAAAATTTTTTTAAAAAAAATTTGTTTTAATTTTTTAAAAAAAATTAGTTTTAATTTTTAAAAAAAAAATTTTTTTATTTTTTTTAAATTTTTTAAAAAATTTTTTTAAAAAATTTGTTTTAATTTTTTAACAATTTTTTTTTATTTTTTTTAGGTTTTTTTTATTTTTTTTAAATTTTTTTTATTTTTTTTTTAAAAAAATTTTTTTATTTTTTTTAAATTTTTTAAAAATTTGTTTTAATTCTTTAACAATTTTTTTTCATATTTTTTAAATTTTTTAAAAAACTTTTTAAATTTTTTTTTATTTTTTAAAATTATTATTTGTTTATTTTTTTATTTTTCTTCTAAATTTTTGTATATTTTTTGTATTTAAATTTTTTTTGTATTTAAATTTTTTTATCTTAATTTTTTTTAATTTTTTTAAAAAACTTTTTGAATTTTTTTTTTTAAATTTTTATTTGTTTATTTTTTTTATTTTTCTTCTAAATTTTTGTATATTTTTTTATTTAAATTTTTTTGTATTTAAATTTTTTTATTTTAATTTTCTTATAATTTTCTTATTTTTTAAAAAATTTTTAAAATTTTTTAAAATTTTTTTTTTAAATTGTTTTAGTTTTTTAACAAAATTTAAAAAAAAAAATTTTATTTTTTGTAAATTTTTTTTTTTTTAAATTTCTATATTTTTTAATCTTTTCATTTTTTTTTAAATTTTTTTAACTTTTAAATTTTTTTAATTTTTAACTTTTTTTTAATTTTCTTATAATTTTTTTATTTTTTTTAATTTTTTAAAATTTTTTTTTAATTTTCTTATAATTTTTTTATTTTTTCAAAATTTTTTAAATTTTTTTAAAATTTTTTTAAAATTTTTTTAAAAATTTTGTTTATTTTTTAAAAAATTTTATTTGGTTATTTTTTTATTTTTTATTTTTCTTTTAATTTTTTGTATATTATTTTATTATTTTTTTTTGTATTTTAAAATTTTTTTATTTTAATTTCTTTATATATTTTTTTTAAATTTAAAAAAAAATTTAATTTTTTTTTAATTTTTCTCCACTTTAATTTTTAATTTTTTTTAATTTTCTTAACTTTAATTTTTTTTAAAATTAATTTTTTTTATTCTTTTAAAATTATAATTTTTTTATTTCAAAAAATGTTTTTTTCTAATTTTTATTTTTCTTTTATTTTAATTTTTTAAAATATTTTCAAATTTTTAATATTTTTTTTTAATTTTCTTATAATTTTTTTATTTTTTTTAAATTTTTTTAATTTTTTTTTTAATTTTCTTATAATTTTTTTATTTTTTTTAAATCTTTTAAAATTTTATTTAATTTTTTTTTAAAAATTTGTTTTAATTTTTTAACAATTTTTTTTATTTTTTTTTATTTTTTTAAAATTTTTTTTATTTTTAAAAAAAAATTTTAATTTTTTTATTTATTTTTTAATTTTTAATTTGTTTTTAATTTTCTTATAATTTTTTTAAAATTTTTAAAAAATCTTTTTAAATTTTTTTTAAATTTTTTGTTTCAAAAATTTGTTTTAATTTTTTAACAATTTTTTATATATTTTTTAAATTTTTAAAAAAATTTTTAATTTTTTTTTATTTTTAAAAATTATTATTTGTTTATTTTTTTTATTTAAATTTTTTTTGTATTTAAATTTTTTTATTTTAATTTTTTTTAATTTTTTTAAAAAAATTTTGTTTTTTTTTAATTTTTTATTTTTTTTTATTAATTTTTTTAATATTTTTAAAAAAATTTTTTTTTTTTTAATTTTTTTTTTTAATTTTTAATTTTTTTTTAATTTTATTGCAATTTTTTATTTTTTTTTTAAAAATTGTTTTAATTTTTTAACAAAATTTAAAAAATTTTTTTTTATTTTTTATAAATTTTTTTTTTTAAAAATAAAATTTCTATATTGTTTAATCTTTTCATTTTTTAAATTTTTTTAAAATTTAAAAAAAAAATTTTAAATTTTGTTTTAATTTTTTAACAATTTTTTTTATTTTTTTTAGGTTTTTTTTATTTTTTTAAAATTTTTTTTATTTTTTTTTAAAAAAATTTTTTTATTTTTTTTAAATTTTTTAAAAATTTGTTTTAATTCTTTAACAATTTTTTTTCATATTTTTTAAATTTTTTAAAAAACTTTTTAAATTTTTTTTTATTTTTTAAAATTATTATTTGTTTATTTTTTTATTTTTCTTCTAAATTTTTGTATATTTTTTGTATTTAAATTTTTTTTGTATTTAAATTTTTTTATCTTAATTTTTTTTAATTTTTTTAAAAAAATTTTTGTTTTTTTTTTAAATTTTTTATTTTTTTATTAATTTTTTTAATATTTATAAAAAAATTTTATTTTTTTTTAATTTTTTATTTTTTTTTAATTTTTAATTTTTTTTTAATTTTCTTGTAATTTTTTTATTTTTTTTTAATTTTTAAATTTTTTTTAATTTTCTTATAATTTTTTAATTTCTTTAAAATTTTTTACAAAAAATTTGTTTTAATTTAAAAAAAAAAAATTGTTTTAATTTTTAAAAAAAAATTTTTTAATTTTTTTTATTAATTTTTTAATTTTTAACTTTTTTTTAATTTTCTTATAAATTTTTTTTTAAATTTTTTAAAATTTTTTTTTAAAAAATTTGTTTTAATTTTTTAACAATTTTTTTTTATTTTTTTTAAATTTTTTAATTTTTTTAAAAAAAAAATTTTTATTTTTTTTAAATTTTTTTAAATTTTTGTTTTAAAAAATTTGTTTTAATTTTTTAACAATTTTTTTTCATATTTTTTAAATTTTTTAAAAAACTTTTTGAATTTTTTTTTTTAAATTTTTATTTGTTTATTTTTTTTATTTTTCTTCTAAATTTTTGTATATTTTTTTATTTAAATTTTTTTGTATTTAAATTTTTTTATTTTAATTTTCTTATAATTTTTTTATTTTTTAAAAAATTTTTAAAATTTTTTAAAATTTTTTTTTTAAATTGTTTTAGTTTTTTAACAAAATTTAAAAAAAAAAATTTTATTTTTTGTAAATTTTTTTTTTTTAAATTTCTATATTTTTTAATCTTTTCATTTTTTTTTAAATTTTTTTAACTTTTAAATTTTTTTAATTTTTAACTTTTTTTTAATTTTCTTATAATTTTTTTATTTTTTTTAATTTTTTAAAATTTTTTTTTAATTT
>NW_027488321.1:0-6911 GCF_050908995.1 Andrena cerasifolii | reverse complement strand
CGAAGAGACGCAGAATTTTCGAACGCCTATTGAAAGGCCTGCGCCTCTTGTTTGCAAATTTAAGGCGATGCCTTTGAAGCTGAAATTTAGTATACCTCCTTCCACTTCATGTTGTCCTGATATATTGGACAAAATCTGGCGAAAATTTTCAGAATGCACAAAATTGAGCTTTGTAACAGCAGAACATGCCGTCGAAAGAGATGGCTCAAAGTAACGTCTCCGCATTGCAAATCAAAGAGCGAGAAGTGGCGCAGATGTTTCGAGACAGTGACTGTTTAACGAAGAGACGCAGAATTTTCGAACGCATCCTGAAAGGCCTGCGCCTCTTATTTGCAACTTTAAGGCGATGCCTTTGAAGCTGAAATTTAGTATATCTCCTTCCACTTCATGTTCTCCTGATATATTAGCCACAATCTGGCGAAAATTTTCAGAATGCACAAATTTGGGCTTTGTAACAGCAGAAAATGCCGTCGAAAGAGATGCCACAAAGTAACGTCTCCGAAGAGCAAATCAAAGAGCGAGAAGTGGCGCAGATGTTTCGAGACAGTGACTGTTTAACGAAGAGACGCAGAATTTTCGAACGCCTCTTGAAAGGCCTGCGCCTCTTGTTTGCAAATTTAAGGCGATGCCTTTGAAGCTGAAATTTAGTATGCCTCCTTCCACTTCATGTTGTCCTGATATATTGGCCAAAATCTGGCGAAAATTTTCAGAATGCACAAAATTGGGCTTGGTAACAGCTGAACATGCCGTCGAAAGAGATGGCTCAAAGTAACGTCTCCGCATTGCAAATGAAAGAGCGAGAAGTGGCGCAGATGTTTCGAGACAGTGACTGTTTAACGAAGAGACGCAGAATTTTCGAACGCATCTTGAAAGGCCTGCGCCTCTTATTTGCAACTTTAAGGCGATGCCTTTGAAGCTGAAATTTAGTATACCTCCTTCCACCTCATGTTCTCCTGATATATTGGCCAAAATCTGGCGAAAATTTTCAGAATGCACAAAATTGGGCTTTGTAACAGCAGAACATGACGTCGAAAGAGATGGCACAAAGTAACGTCTCCGCATAGCAAATCAAAAGCGAGAAGTGGCGCAGATGTTTCGAGACAGTGACTGTTTAACGAAGAGACGCAGAATTTTCGAACGCATCTTGAAAGGCCTGCGCCTCTTATTTGCAACTTTAAGGCGATGCCTTTGAAGCTGAAATTTGGTATACCTCTTTCCACTTCATGTTCTCCTGATATATTGGCCAAAATCGGGCGAAAATTTTCAGAATGCACAAAATTGGGCTTTGTAACAGGAGAACATGCCGCCGAAAGAGGTGGCACAAAGTAACGTCTCCGAAGAGCAAATCAAAGAGCGAGAAGTGGCGCAGATGTTTCGAGACAGTGACTGTTTAACCAAGAGACGCAGAATTTTCGAACGCCTCTTGAAAGGCCTGCGCCTCTTATTTGCAACTTTAAGGCGATACCTTTGGAGCTGAAATTGAGTATATCTCCTTCCACTTCATGTTCTCCTGATATATTAGCCAAAATCTGGCGAAAATTTTCAGAATGCACAAAATTGGGCTTTGTAACAGCAGAACATGCCGTCGAAAGAGATGGCACAAAGTAACGTCTCCACATAGCAAATCAAAAGCGAGAAGTGGCGCAGATGTTTCGAGTCAGTGACTGTTTAACGAAGAGACGCAGAATTTTCGAACGCATCTTGAAAGGCCTGCGCCTCTTATTTGCAACTTTAAGGCGATGCCTTTGAAGCTGAAATTTGGTATACCTCTTTCCACTTCATGTTCTCCTGATATATTGGCCAAAATCGGGCGAAAATTTTCAGAATGCACAAAATTGGGCTTTGTAACAGGAGAACATGCCGCCGAAAGAGATGGCACAAAGTAACGTCTCCGAAGAGCAAATCAAAGAGCGAGAAGTGGCGCAGATGTTTCGAGACAGTGACTGTTTAACGAAGAGAAGGCAGAATATTCGAACGCCTGTTGAAAGGCCTGCGCCTCTTATTTGCAAATTTAAGGCGATGCCTTTGAAGCTGAAATTTCGTATACCTCCTTCCACTTCATGTTCTCCTGATATATTCGCCACAATCTGGCGAAAGTGTTCAGAAAGCATAAAATTGGGCTTTGTAACAGGAGAACATGCCGTCGAAAGAGATGGCACAAAGTAACGTCTCCGGAGAGCAAATCAAAAAGCGAGAAGTGGCGCAGATGTTTCGAGACAGTGACTGTTTAACGAAGAGACGCAGAATTTTCGAACGCCTGTTGAAAGGCCTGCGCCTCTTATTTGCAAATTTAAGGCGATGCCTTTGAAGCTGAAATTTCGTATACCTCCTTCCACTTCATGTTCTCCTGATATATTCGCCACAATCTGGCGAAAATGTTCAGAAAGCACAAAATTGGGCTTTGTAACAGGAGAACATGCCGTCGAAAGAGATGGCACAAAGTAACGTCTCCGCATAGCAAATCAAAGAGCGAGAAGTGGCGCAGATGTTTCGAGACAGTGACTGTGTAACGAAGAGACGCAGAATTTTCGAACGCCTCTTGAAAGGCCTGCGCCTCTTATTTGCAACTTTAAGGCGATGCCTTTGAAGCTGAAATTTAGTATACCTCCTTCCACCTCATGTTCTCCTGATATATTGGCCAAAATCTGGCGAAAATTTTCAGAATGCACAAAATTGGGCTTTGTAACAGCAGAACATGACGTCGAAAGAGATGGCACAAAGTAACGTCTCCGCATAGCAAATCAAAAGCGAGAAGTGGCGCAGATGTTTCGAGACAGTGACTGTTTAACGAAGAGACGCAGAATTTTCGAACGCATCTTGAAAGGCCTGCGCCTCTTATTTGCAACTTTAAGGCGATGCCTTTGAAGCTGAAATTTGGTATACCTCTTTCCACTTCATGTTCTCCTGATATATTAGCCAAAATCTGGCGAAAATTTTCAGAATGCACAAAATTGGGCTTTGTAACAGCAGAACATGCCGTCGAAAGAGATGGCACAAAGTAACGTCTCCACATAGCAAATCAAAGAGCGAGAAGTGGCGCAGATGTTTCGAGACAGTGACTGTGTAACGAAGAGACGCAGAATTTTCGAACGCCTCTTGAAAGGCCTGCGCCTCTTATTTGCAACTTTAAGGCGATGCCTTTGAAGCTGAAATTTAGTATACCTCCTTCCACCTCATGTTCTCCTGATATATTGGCCACAATCTGGCGAAAATTTTCAGAATGCACAAAAGTGGGCTTTGTAACATGACAACATGACGTCGACCGAGATGGCACAATGTAACGTCTCCGGAGAGCAAATCAAAGAGCGAGAAGTGGCGCAGATGTTTCGATACAGTGACTGTGTAACGAAGAGACGCAGAATTTTCGAACGCCTCTTGGAAGGCCTGCGCCTCTTATTTGCAACTTTAAGGCGATGCCTTTGAAGCTGAAATTTGGTATACCTCTTTCCACTTCATGTTCTCCTGATATATTGGCCAAAATCTGGCGAAAATTTTCAGAATGCACAAAATTGGGCTTTGTAACAGGAGAACATGCCGCCGAAAGAGATGGCACAAAGTAACGTCTCCGAAGAGCAAATCAAAGAGCAAGAAGTGGCGCAGATGTATCGAGACAGTGACTGTTTAACGAAGAGACGCAGAATTTTCGAACGCCTCTTGAAAGGCCTGCGCCTCTTATTTGCAACTTTAAGGCGATGCCTTTGAAGCTGAAATTTAGTATATCTCCTTCCACTTCATGTTCTCCTGATATATTAGCCACAATCTGGCGAAAATTTTCAGAATGCACAAAATTGGGCTTTGTAACAGCAGAACATGCCGTCGAAAGAGATGGCACAAAGTAACGTCTCCACATAGCAAATCAAAAGCGAGAAGTGGCGCAGATGTTTCGAGACAGTGACTGTTTAACGAAGAGACGCAGAATTTTCGAACGCATCTTGAAAGGCCTGCGCCTCTTATTTGCAACTTTAAGGCGATGCCTTTGAAGCTGAAATTTGGTATACCTCTTTCCACTTCATGTTCTCCTGATATATAGGCCAAAATCGGGCGAAAATTTTCAGAATGCACAAAATTGGGCTTTGTAACAGCAGAACATGCCGTCGAAAGAGATGGCACATAGTAACGTCTCCGGAGAGCAAATCAAAAAGCGAGAAGTGGCGCAGATGTTTCGAGACAGTGACTGTTTAACGAAGAGACGCAGAATTTTCGAACGCCTGTTGAAAGGCCTGCGCCTCTTATTTGCAAATTTAAGGCGATGCCTTTGAAGCTGAAATTTCGTATACCTCCTTCCACTTCATGTTCTCCTGATATATTCGCCACAATCTGGCGAAAATGTTCAGAAAGCACAAAATTGGGCTTTGTAACAGGAGAACATGCCGTCGAAAGAGATGGCACAAAGTTACGTCTCCGCATAGCAAATCAAAGAGCGAGAAGTGGCGCAGATGTTTCGAGACAGTGACTGTGTAACGAAGAGACGCAGAATTTTCGAACGCCTCTTGAAAGGCCTGCGCCTCTTATTTGCAACTTTAAGGCGATACCTTTGAAGCTGAAATTGAGTATATCTCCTTCCACTTCATGTTCTCCTGATATATTAGCCAAAATCTGGCGAAAATTTTCAGAATGCACAAAATTGGGCTTTGTAACAGCAGAACATGCCGTCGAAAGAGATGGCAAAAAGTAACGTCTCCGAAGAGCAAATCAAAGAGCGAGAAGTGGCGCAGATGTTTCGAGACAGTGACTGTTTAACGAAGAGACGCAGAATTTTCGAACGCCTCTTGAAAGGCCTGCGCCTCTTATTTGCAACTTTAAGGCGATGCCTTTGAAGCTGAAATTTGGTATACCTCTTTCCACTTCGTGTTCTCCTGATATATTGACCAAAATCGGGCGAAAATTTTCAGAATGCACAAAATTGGGCTTTGTAACAGGAGAACATGCCGCCGAAAGAGGTGGCACAAAGTAACGTCTCCGAAGAGCAAATCAAAGAGCGAGAAGTGGCGCAGATGTTTCGAGACAGTGACTGTTTAACGAATAGACGCAGAATTTTCGAACGCCTCTTGAAAGGCCTGCGCCTCTTATTTGCAACTTTAAGGCGATGCCTTTGAAGCTGAAATTTAGTATACCTCCTTCCACTTCATTTTCTCCTGATACATTCGCCACAATCTGGCGAAAATTTTCAGAAAGCACAATATTGGGCATTGTAACAGGAGAACATGCCGTCGAAAGAGATGGCACAAAGTAACGTCTCCGCATAGCAAATCAAAGAGCGAGAAGTGGCGCAGATTTTTCGAGACAGTGACTGTGTAACGAAGAGACGCAGAATTTTCGAACGCCTCTTGAAAGGCCTGCGCCTCTTATTTGCAACTTTAAGGCGATACCTTTGAAGCTGAAATTTAGTATATCTCCTTCCACTTCATGTTCTCCTGATATATTAGCCACAATCTGGCGAAAATTTTCGGAATGCATAAAATTGGGCTTTGTAACAGCAGAACATGCCGTCGAAAGAGATGGCACAAAGTAACGTCTCCGAAGAGCAAATCAAAGAGCGAGAAGTGGCGCAGATGTTTCGAGACAGTGACTGTTTAACGAAGAGACGCAGAATTTTCGAACGCCTCTTGAAAGGCCTGCGCCTCTTATTTGCAACTTTAAGGCGATGCCTTTGAAGCTGAAATTTGGTATACCTCTTTCCACTTCATGTTCTCCTGATATATTGGCCAAAATCGGGCGAAAATTTTCAGAATGCACAAAATTGGGCTTTATAACAGCAGAACATGCCGTCGAAAGAGATGGCACAAAGTAACGTCTCCGGAGAGCAAATCAAAAAGCGAGAAGTGGCGCAGATGTTTCGAGACAGTGACTGTTTAACGAAGAGACGCAGAATTTTCGAACGCCTGTTGAAAGGCCTGCGCCTCTTATTTGCAAATTTAAGGCGATGCCTTTGAAGCTGAAATTTCGTATACCTCCTTCCACTTCATGTTCTCCTGATATATTCGCCACAATCTGGCGAATATGTTCAGAAAGCACAAAATTGGGCTTTGTAACAGGAGAACATGCCGTCGAAAGAGATGGCACAAAGTAACGTCTCCGCATAGCAAATCAAAGAGCGAGAAGTGGCGCAGATGTTTCGGGACAGTGACTGTGTAACGAAGAGACGCAGAATTTTCGAACGCCTCTTGAAAGGCCTGCGCCTCTTATTTGCAACTTTAAGGCGATACCTTTGAAGCTGAAATTGAGTATATCTCCTTCCACTTCATGTTCTCCTGATATATTAGCCAAAATCTGGCGAAAATTTTCAGAATGCACAAAATTGGGCTTTGTAACAGCAGAACATGCCGTCGAAAGAGATGGCACAAAGTAACGTCTCCACATAGCAAATCAAAAGCGAGAAGTGGCGCAGATGTTTCGAGACAGTGACTGTTTAACGAAGAGACGCAGAATTTTCGAACGCATCTTGAAAGGCCTTGCGCCTCTTGTTTGCAACTTTAAGGCGATGCCTTTGAAGCTTAAATTTGGTATACCTCTTTCCACTTCGTGTTCTCCTGATATATTGGCCAAAATCGGGCGAAAATTTTCAGAATGCACAAAATTGGGCTTTGTAACAGGAGAACATGCCGTCGAAAGAGATGGCAAAAAGTAACGTCTCCGAAGAGCAAATCAAAGAGCGAGAAGTGGCGCAGATGTTTCGAGACAGTGACTGTTTAACGAAGAGACGCAGAATTTTCGAACGCCTCTTGAAAGGCCTGCGCCTCTTATTTGCAACTTTAAGGCGATGCCTTTGAAGCTGAAATTTGGTATACCTCTTTCCACTTCGTGTTCTCCTGATATATTGACCAAAATCGGGCGAAAATTTTCAGAATGCACAAAATTGGGCTTTGTAACAGGAGAACATGCCGCCGAAAGAGGTGGCACAAAGTAACGTC
>NW_027488320.1:0-6948 GCF_050908995.1 Andrena cerasifolii | reverse complement strand
TTTTTTAACTTTTTCAATTTTTTAAATTTTTTTTAAATTTTCTTATAATTTTTTTTAATTTTTAAAATTTTCTTATAATTTTTTTTAATTTTAAAATTTTTTTTAATTTTTGAAAATTTCTCTAAATTTTTTTTTTAATTTATTTAATAGTATTATTTTTTTATTTCAAAAATGTTTTTTAATTTTTTAAACTTTTTTTTAATTTTTTAAACAAAATTTTTTAATTTTTTAAAATTTTTTTTTAAATTTTTAAAATTTTTAAATTTTTTTTTTAAAATTATAATTTTTTTATTTCAAAAAATGTTTTTTTAATTTTTTAAAATTTTTTTCTTTTATTTAATTTTTTATTTTTTTTTTAATATTTTTAATTTTTTAAAATTTTCTTCTACTTTTTTTAATGCTTAAAATTTTTTTAAAATTTTTAAAAAATTTTTTTATTTTTTTTTTAATTTTTGAAAATTTTTCTAAATTTTTTTTTAATTTTTTTAAAAGTATTATTTTTTTATTTCAAAAATGTTTTTTAATTTTTTTTAATTTTTTTTAATTTTTTTTAAATTTTTAAATTTTTTTTTAAATTTTCTTATAATTTTTTTTTAATTTTTAAAATTTTTTTAAAATTTTTAAAATTATTTTTTTAATTTTTAAATTTTTTTAATTTTTAAAATTGTTTAAATTTTTTTTTTAATTTTTGAAAATTTTCTTAAAACTTTTTTTTTAATTTTTTAAACAAATTTTTTTAATTTTTAAATTTTTTTTTTAAATTTTTTAAATTTTTTAAATTTTTTTAATTTTTTAATTTTTAAAATTTTTTTTTATTTTTTTTTAATCTTTGAAAATTTTTCTAAATTTTTTTTAAATTTATTTAAAAGTATTATTTTTTTATTTCAAAAATGTTTTTTAATTTTTTTAAATTTTTTTAATTTCTTAAATATTTTTTTTAATTTTCTTATAATTTTTTTTTAATTTTTAAAAATTTTTTTAAATTTTTTTTTATTTTTTTTTAATTTTTGAAAATTTTTCTAATTTTTTTTTAATTTTTTTAAAAGTATAATTTTTTTATTTGAAAAATGTTTTTTAAAATTTTTTAATTTTTATTTTAATTTTTTTTAATTTTTAAATTGTTTTTATTTTTTTAAAATTATTTATATTTTTTAATTTTTTAAATTTTTAAATTTTTTTTTAATTTTTAAATTTTTTTTATTTTTTTTTAATTTTTGAAAATTTTTTACATTTATTTTTTAATTTTTTTAAAAGTATTATTTTTTTATTTTAAAAATGTTTTTTAATTTTTAAAATTTTCTTAAAACTTTTTTTTAATTTTTTAAACAAATTTTTTTAATTTTTTAAAAATTTTTTTTAAAATTTTTAAATTTTTTTAAAATTTTTTAAAAAATTAAAAAATTTTTTTTTAATTTGTTTCAATTTTTTAAGAAAATTAAAAAAAAATTATTTATTTTTTAATTTTTTTCTATATTTTTTAATTTTTTAAATTTTTTTAATTTAAAATTTTTTTATTTTTTTTTATTTTTAATTTTTTTTTCAAATTATTTATATTATTTAATTTTTAAAATTTTTTTAATTTTTTTAATTTTTAAAAATTTTTCTAAATTTTTTTTTAATTTATTTAAAAGTATTATTTTTTTATTTCAAAATTGTTTTTTAATTTTTAAAATTTTTTCAAAATTTTTTTTAAATTTTTAAAAAATTTTAATTTGTTTCTAAATTATAATTTTTTTATTTCAAAAAATGTTTTTTAATTTTTTTCTTTTATTTTAATTTTTTTAACTTTTTCAATTTTTTAAATTTTTTTTTAAATTTTCTTATAATTTTTTTTAATTTTTAAAATTTTCTTATAATTTTTTTTAATTTTTAAAATTTTTTTTAATTTTTGAAAATTTCTCTAAATTTTTTTTTTAATTTATTTAATAGTATTATTTTTTTATTTCAAAATGTTTTTTAATTTTTTAAACTTTTTTTTTAATTTTTTAAACAAAATTTTTTAATTTTTTAAAATTTTTTTTTTAAAATTTTTAAAATTTTTAAATTTTTTTTTTAAAATTATAATTTTTTTATTTCAAAAAATGTTTTTTAATTTTTTTAAAATTTTTTTTCTTTTATTTTAATTTTTTATTTTTTTTTTAATATTTTTAATTTTTTAAAATTTTCTTCTACTTTTTTTTAATGCTTAAAATTTTTTTAAAATTTTTAAAAAATTTTTTTTATTTTTTTTTAATTTTTGAAAATTTTTCTAAATTTTTTTTTTAATTTTCTTAAAAGTATTATTTTTTTATTTCAAAAATGTTTTTTAATTTTTTTTAATTTTTTTTAATTTTTTTTAAATTTTTAAATTTTTTTTTAAATTTTCTTATAATTTTTTTTTAATTTTTAAAATTTTTTTAAAATTTTTAAAATTATTTTTTTAATTTTTAAATTTTTTTAATTTTTTAAAATTGTTTAAATTTTTTTTTAATTTTTGAAAATTTTCTTAAAACTTTTTTTTTAATTTTTTAAACAAATTTTTTTAATTTTTAAATTTTTTTTTTAAATTTTTTAAATTTTTTAAATTTTTTTAATTTTTTAATTTTTAAAATTTTTTTTTATTTTTTTTTAATCTTTGAAAATTTTTCTAAATTTTTTTTAAATTTATTTAAAAGTATTATTTTTTTATTTCAAAAATGTTTTTTAATTTTTTTAAATTTTTTTAATTTCTTAAATATTTTTTTTAATTTTCTTATAATTTTTTTTTAATTTTTAAAAATTTTTTTAAATTTTTTTTTATTTTTTTTTAATTTTTGAAAATTTTTCTAATTTTTTTTTAATTTTTTTAAAAGTATAATTTTTTTATTTGAAAAATGTTTTTTAAAATTTTTTAATTTTTATTTTAATTTTTTTTAATTTTTAAATTGTTTTTATTTTTTTAAAATTATTTATATTTTTTAATTTTTTAAATTTTTAAATTTTTTTTTAATTTTTAAATTTTTTTTTATTTTTTTTTAATTTTTGAAAATTTTTTACATTTATTTTTTAATTTTTTTAAAAGTATTATTTTTTTATTTTAAAAATGTTTTTTAATTTTTAAAATTTTCTTAAAACTTTTTTTTAATTTTTTAAACAAATTTTTTTAATTTTTTAAAAATTTTTTTTAAAATTTTTAAATTTTTTTAAAATTTTTTAAAAAATTAAAAATTTTTTTTTTAATTTGTTTCAATTTTTTAAGAAAATTAAAAAAAAATTATTTATTTTTTAATTTTTTTCTATATTTTTTAATTTTTTAAATTTTTTTAATTTAAAATTTTTTTATTTTTTTTTATTTTTAATTTTTTTTTTCAAATTATTTATATTATTTAATTTTTAAAATTTTTTTAATTTTTTTAATTTTTAAAAATTTTTCTAAATTTTTTTTTAATTTATTTAAAAGTATTATTTTTTTATTTCAAAATTGTTTTTTAATTTTTAAAATTTTTTTTAATTTTTATTTTTCTTTTTTTAAATTTTGTTTTAATTTTTAAAATTTTCTTAAAACTTTTTTTTTTAATTTTTTAAACAAAATTTTTTAATTTTTTTTTAATTTTTTTTGAAATTTTTAAATTGTTTAAATTTTTTTTTAAAATTATAATTTTTTTATTTAAAATTTTTTTTTAATTTTTTTAAAATTTTTTTCTTTTATTTTAATTTTTAATTTTTTTTTAAATTTTCTTATAATTTTTTTTAATTTTTAAAATTTTTTTTAAATTTTTTTTCATTTTTTTCTAATTTTTGAAAATTTTTCTAATTTTTTTTTAATTTATTTAAAAGTATTATTTTTTTATTTCAAAAATGTTTTTAATTTTTAAAATTTTTTTTAATTTTTATTTTTCTTTTTTAAAATTTTTTTTTAATTTTTAAAATTTTCTTAAAACTTTTTTTTTTTAATTTTTTAAACAAAATTTTTTAATTTTTTTTAATTTTTTTTAAATTTTTTAAATTGTTTAAAATTTTTTTTAAAATTATAATTTTTTATTTAAAATTTTTTTTTAATTTTTTTAAAATTTTTTCTTTTATTTTAATTTTTTAATTTTTTTAATTTTTTAATTTTTTTTAAATTTTCTGATAATTTTTTTTAATTTTTAAAATTTTTTTAAAATTTTTTTCATTTTTTTTTAATTTTTGAAAATTTTTCTAATTTTTTTTAAATTTTTTTAAAAGTATTATTTTTTTATTTCAAAAATGTTTTTTAATTTTTAAAATTTTCTTAAAACTTTTTTTTTAATTTTTTAAACAAAATTTTTTAATTTTTTTAATTTTTTTTTAAATTTTTTAAATTGTTTAAAATTTTTTCTTAAAATTATAATTTTTTTATTTAAAAATTTTTTTTAATTTTTTTAAAATTTTTTTCTTTTATTTTAATTTTTTAATTTTTTTAATTTTTTAATTTTTTTTTAAAATTTTCTTATAATTTTTTTTAATTTTTAAAATTTTTTAAAATTTTTTTTCATTTTTTTTTAATTTTTGAAAATTTTTCTAAATTTTTTTAAAATTTTTTTAAAAGTATTATTTTTTTATTTCAAAAATGTTTTCTTAATTTTTTAAACTTTTTTTTAATTTTTTTAAAATTTTTTTTATAAATTTTTAATTTTTTTTTAAAATTTTAAATTTTTTTTTTAATTTTTCTTAAAATTATAATTCTTTTATTTCAAAAAATGTTTTTTAATTTTTTTTTTTTTTTTTCTTTTCTTTTAATTTTTTTAATTTTTTAATTTTTTTAATATTTTTAATTTTTTTAAAATTTTCTTATAATTTTTTTTAATTTTTAAATTTTTTTTTACATTTTTTTAAATTTTCTTTTATTTTTTTGAATTTTTGAAAATTTTTTTAATTTTTTTTTTAATTTTTTTAAAAGTATTATTTTTTTTCAAAAATGTTTTTTAATTTTTAAAATTTTCTTAAAACTTTTTTTTTAATTTTTTAAACAAATTTTTTTAATTTTTTTAAAAATTTTTTTTAAAATTTTTAAATTTTTTTTAAATTTTCTTATAATTTTTTTAATTTCTTAAAATTTTTTAAAAAATTTCTTTGCTTTATTTTTATTTAAATTTTTTAAAAAATTAAAATTTTTTTTAATTTAAAATTTTATTATTTTTTTGTAATTTTAATCTTTTTTCAAATTATTTATATTATTTAATTTTTAAAATTTTTAAAATTTTTTTAATTTTTAAAATTTTTTTTTAATTTTTAATTTTTTTTAATTTTAAACATTTTTTTTAATTTTTAAAATTTTTTTATTTTTTTTAATCTTTGAAAATTTTTCTAAATTTTTTTTTAATTTATTTAAAAGTATTATTTTTTATTTCAAAAGTGTTTTTTATTTTTTTTTTAATTTTTTCAAATTTTTAAATTTTTTTTTAAATTTTCTTATAATTTTTTTTTAATTTTTAAAATTTTTTAAAATTTTTTTTTTAAATTTTTAAAAAAAATTTTATTTAAATTTTTATTTTAATTTTTTTTTATTTTTTTAAAATTATTTATATTTTTTAATTTTTTAAATTTTTTTAATTTTTTAAATTTTTAAATTTTTTTAATTTTTTAATTTTTAAAATTTTTTTTTATTTTTTTTAATCTTTGAAATTTTTTCTAAATTTTTTTTTAATTTATTTAAAAGTATTATTTTTTTATTTCAAAAATGTTTTTAATTTTTTTTAATTTTTTTAATTTTTTAAATATTTTTTTAAATTTTCTTATAATTTTTTTTAATTTTTAAAATTTTTTAAATTTTTTTTTAATTTTTGAAAATTTTTCTAAATTTTTTTTTAATTTATTTAAAAGTATTATTTTTTTATTTCAAAAATGTTTTTTAATTTTTTAAACTTTTTTTTTAATTTTTTAAACAAAATTTTTTAATTTTTTTAAATTTTTTTTAAATTTTAAATTTTTTTTTTAAATTTTTAAAATTTTTAAAATTTTTTTTTAAATTTTAAAATTTTTTAAATTTTTTTTAAAATTATAATTTTTTTATTTCAAAAAATGTTTTTTAATTTTTTTTAAATTTTTTTCTTTTATTTTAATATTTTAATTTTTTTAAAAGTATTATTTTTTTATTTCAAAAATGTTTTTTAATTTTTTTAAATTTTTTTAAATTTTTAAATTTTTTTTTAAATTTTCTTATAATTTTTTTTAATTTTTAAATTTTTTTTAAAATTTTTACAATTTTTTTTAAATTTTTTAAATTTTTTTTTAAAATTATTTTTTAATTTTTAAAATTTTTTAAAAATTTTTTTTTAATTTTTGAAAATTTTCTTAAAACTTTTTTTTTAATTTTTTAAACAAATTTTTTTAATTTTTAAAATTTTTTTTTTTAAATTTTTTAAAATTTTTTAATTTGTTTTTAAATTATAATTTTTTTATTTCAAAAAATGTTTTTTAATTTTTTAATTTTATTAATTTTTTCAATTTTTTTTAAAATTTTCGTATAATTTTTGTTAATTTTTAAAATTTTTAAAAATTTTTTTTTTAATTTTTTTAAAAGTATTATTTTTTATTTCAAAAGTGTTTTTTATTTTTTTTTAATTTTTTCAAATTTTTAAATTTTTTTTTAAATTTTCTTATAATTTTTTTTTAATTTTTAAAATTTTTTAAAATTTTTTTTAAATTTTTAAAAAAAATTTTATTTAAATTTTTATTTTAATATTTTTTTATTTTTTTTAAATTATTTATATTTTTTAATTTTTTAAATTTTTTTAATTTTTTAAATTTTTAAATTTTTTAATTTTTTAATTTTTAAAATTTTTTTTTATTTTTTTTTAATCTTTGAAAATTTTTCTAATTTTTTTTAAATTTATTTAAAAGTATTATTTTTTTATTTCAAAAATGTTTTTTAATTTTTTTTAATTTTTTTAATTTTTTAAATATTTTTTTAAATTTTCTTATAATTTTTTTTAATTTTTAAAATTTTTTAAAATTTTTTTTAAATTT
>NW_027488319.1:0-7049 GCF_050908995.1 Andrena cerasifolii | reverse complement strand
GGACTGACCGACCGACCGACCGACCGACCGACCGACTGTCTGACCGACCGACGGACCGACCGACCGACCGACCGACCGACCGACCGACCGACCGACGGACTGACCGACCGACCGACCGACCGACCGACGGACTGACCGACCGACCGACCGACCGAACGACGGACTGACCGACCGACCGACCGACCGACCGACCGACCGACCGACCGACCGACCGACCGACCGACCGACCGACCGACCGACCGACCGACCGACCGACCGACCGACCGACTGTCTGACCGACCGACCGACCGACTGTCTGACCGACCGACCGACCGACCGAACGACGGACTGACCGACCGACTGACCGACTGACCGACCGACTGACCGACTGACCGACTGACCGACCGACTGACTGACCGACCGACTGACCGACTGACCGACGGACCGACTGACCGACTGACCGTCTGACCGACCGACCGACCGACCGACCGACCGACCGACCGACCGACCGACCGACCGACCGACCGACCGACTGTCTGACCGACCGACCGACCGACCGAACGACGGACTGACCGACCGACCGACCGACCGACCGACCGACCGACCGACCGACCGACCGACCGACCGACCGACCGACCGACCGACCGACTGTCTGACCGACCGACGGACCGACCGACCGACCGACCGACCGACCGACTGTCTGACCGACCGACCGACCGACTGTCTGACCGACCCACCGACCGACCGAACGACGGACCGACCGACCGACCGACCGACCGACCGACCGACCGACTCTCTGACCGACCGACCGACCGACCGAACGACGGACCGACTGACCGACTGACCGTCTGACCGACCGACCGACCGACCGACCGACCGTCTGACCGACCGACCGACCGACCGACCGACCGACCGACCGACCGACCGACCGACTGTCTGACCGACCGACCGACCGACCGAACGACGGACTGACCGACCGACCGACCGACCGACCGACCGACCGACCGACCGACCGACCGACCGACCGACCGACCGACCGACCGACCGACCGACCGACCGACCGACCGACTGTCTGACCGACCGACGGACCGACGGACCGACCGACCGACCGACCGACCGACCGACCGACCGACCGACGGACTGACCGACCGACCGACCGAACGACCGACCGACGGACCGACGGACCGACCGACCGACCGACCGACCGACCGACCGACCGACCGACCGACCGACCGACCGACCGACCGACCGACGGACCGACCGACCGACCGACCGACCGACCGACCGACTGTCTGACCGACCGACGGACTGACTGGCCGACTGACCGACCGACTGACCGACCGACCGACCGACCGACCGACCGACCGACTGTCTGACCGACCGACCGACCGACCGAACGACGGACTGACCGACCGACCGACCGACCGACCGACCGACCGACCGACCGACCGACCGACCGACCGACCGACCGACCGACCGACCGACTGTCTGACCGACCGACGGACCGACCGACCGACCGACCGACCGACCGACTGTCTGACCGACCGACCGACCGACTGTCTGACCGACCCACCGACCGACCGAACGACGGACCGACCGACCGACCGACCGACCGACCGACCGACCGACTCTCTGACCGACCGACCGACCGACCGACCGACCGACCGACCGACCAACCGACCGACCGACCGACCGACCGACCGACCGACCGACCGACCGACCGACCGACCGACCGACCGACCGACGGACCGACCAACTGAACGACTGACCGACGGACCGACTGACCGACTGACCGTCTGACCGACCGACCGACCGACCGACCGACCGACTGTCTGACCGACCGACGGACCGACGGACCGACCGACCGACCGACCGACCGACCGACCGACCGACCGACGGACTGACCGACCGACCGACCGACCGACCGACCGACTGTCTGACCGACCGACGGACCGACCGACCGACCGACCGACCGACCGACCGACCGACCGACGGACTGACCGACCGACCGACCGACCGACCGACCGACGGACTGACCGACCGACCGACCGACCGAACGACGGACTGACCGACCGACCGACCGACCGACCGACCGACCGACCGACCGACCGACCGGCCGACCGACCGACCGACCGACCGACCGACCGACCGACCGACCGACCGACCGACCGACCGACCGACCGACCGACCGACCGACCGACCGACCGACCGACCGACCGAACGACCGACTGTCTGACCGACTGACTGACCGACCGACTGACCGACTGACCGACGGACCGACTGACCGACTGACCGTCTGACCGACCGACCGACCGACCGACCGACCGACCGACCGACCGACCGACCGACCGACCGACCGACCGACCGAACGACCGACTGTCTGACCGACCGACGGACCGACCGACCGACCGACCGACCGACCGACCGAACGACCGACCGACCGACCGACCGACCGACCGACCGACCGACCGACCGACTCTCTGACCGACCGACCGACCGACCGAACGACGGACTGACCGACCGACTGACCGACTGACCGACCGACTGACCGACTGACCGACGGACCGACCGACTGACCGACTGACCGACCGACTGACTGACCGACCGACCGACCGACCGACCGACCGACCGACCGACCGACCGACCGACTGTCTGACCGACCGACCGACCGACTGTCTGACCGACCGACCGACCGACCGAACGACGGACTGACCGACCGACTGACCGACTGACCGACCGACTGACCGACTGACCGACTGACCGACCGACTGACTGACCGACCGACTGACCGACTGACCGACGGACCGACTGACCGACTGACCGTCTGACCGACCGACCGACCGACCGACCGACCGACCGACCGACCGACCGACCGACCGACCGACCGACCGACTGTCTGACCGACCGACCGACCGACCGAACGACGGACTGACCGACCGACCGACCGACCGACCGACGACCGACCGACCGACCGACCGACCGACCGACCGACCGACCGACTGTCTGACCGACCGACGGACCGACCGACCGACCGACCGACCGACCGACTGTCTGACCGACCGACCGACCGACTGTCTGACCGACCCACCGACCGACCGAACGACGGACCGACCGACCGACCGACCGACCGACCGACCGACCGACTCTCTGACCGACCGACCGACCGACCGAACGACGGACCGACTGACCGACTGACCGTCTGACCGACCGACCGACCGACCGACCGACCGTCTGACCGACCGACCGACCGACCGACCGACCGACCGACCGACCGACCGACCGACCGACTGTCTGACCGACCGACCGACCGACCGACCGAACGACGGACTGACCGACCGACCGACCGACCGACCGACCGACCGACCGACCGAACGACCGACCGACCGACCGACCGACCGACCGACCGACCGACTGTCTGACCGACCGACGGACCGACGGACCGACCGACCGACCGACCGACCGACCGACCGACGGACTGACCGACCGACCGACCGAACGACCGACCGACGGACCGACGGACCGACCGACCGACCGACCGACCGACCGACCGACCGACCGACCGACCGACCGACCGACCGACCGACCGACCGACCGACGGACCGACCGACCGACCGACCGACCGACCGACCGACTGTCTGACCGACCGACGGACTGACTGGCCGACTGACCGACCGACTGAACGACTGACCGACCGACTGACCGACTGACCGACGGACCGACTGACCGACGGACCGACTGACCGACTGACCGTCTGACCGACCGACCGACCGACCGACGGACCGACCGACCGACCAACCGACCGACCGACCGACCGACCGACCGACCGACCGACCGACCGACCGACTGTCTGACCGACCGACCGACCGACTGTCTGACCGACCGACCGACCGACCGAACGACGGACTGACCGACCGACTGACCGACTGACCGACCGACTGACCGACTGACCGACTGACCGACCGACTGACTGACCGACCGACTGACCGACTGACCGACGGACCGACTGACCGACTGACCGTCTGACCGACCGACCGACCGACCGACCGACCGACCGACCGACCGACCGACCGACCGACCGACCGACTGTCTGACCGACCGACCGACCGACCGAACGACGGACTGACCGACCGACCGACCGACCGACCGACCGACCGACCGACCGACCGACCGACCGACCGACCGACCGACCGACCGACCGACCGACTGTCTGACCGACCGACGGACCGACCGACCGACCGACCGACCGACCGACTGTCTGACCGACCGACCGACCGACTGTCTGACCGACCCACCGACCGACCGAACGACGGACCGACCGACCGACCACCGACCGACCGACCGACCGACTCTCTGACCGACCGACCGACCGACCGAACGACGGACCGACTGACCGACTGACCGTCTGACCGACCGACCGACCGACCGACCGACCGTCTGACCGACCGACCGACCGACCGACCGACCGACCGACCGACCGACCGACCGACCGACTGTCTGACCGACCGACCGACCGACCGAACGACGGACTGACCGACCGACCGACCGACCGACCGACCGACCGACCGACCGAACGACCGACCGACCGACCGACCGACCGACCGACCGACCGACTGTCTGACCGACCGACGGACCGACGGACCGACCGACCGACCGACCGACCGACCGACCGACGGACTGACCGACCGACCGACCGAACGACCGACCGACGGACCGACGGACCGACCGACCGACCGACCGACCGACCGACCGACCGACCGACCGACCGACCGACCGACCGACCGACCGACCGACGGACCGACCGACCGACCGACCGACCGACCGACCGACTGTCTGACCGACCGACGGACTGACTGGCCGACTGACCGACCGACTGAACGACTGACCGACCGACTGACCGACTGACCGACGGACCGACTGACCGACGGACCGACTGACCGACTGACCGTCTGACCGACCGACCGACCGACCGACGGACCGACCGACCGACCAACCGACCGACCGACCGACCGACCGACCGACCGACCGACCGACCGACCGACCGACCGACCGACCGACCGACTGTCTGACCGACCGACCGACCGACCGAACGACGGATTGACCGACCGACTGACCGACTGACCGACCGACTGACCGACTGACCGACTGACCGACCGACTGACTGACCGACCGACTGACCGACTGACCGACGGACCGACCGACTGACCGACAGACCGACCGACTGACTGACCGACCGACCGACCGACCGACCGACCGACCGACCGACCGACCGACCGACCGACTGACCGACTGACCGTCTGTCTGACCGACCGACCGACCGACCGACCGACCGTCTGACCGACCGACCGACCGACCGACCGACCGACCGACCGACCGACCGACCGACTGTCTGACCGACCGACCGACCGACCGAACGACGGACTGACCGACCGACCGACCGACCGACCGACCGACCGACCGACCGACCGACCGACCGACTGTCTGACCGACCGACGGACCGACGGACCGACCGACCGACCGACCGACCGACCGACCGACGGACTGACCGACCGACCGACCGAACGACCGACCGACGGACCGACGGACCGACCGACCGACCGACCGACCGACCGACCGACCGACCGACCGACCGACCGACCGACCGACCGACCGACGGACCGACCGACCGACCGACCGACCGACCGACCGACCGACTGTCTGACCGACCGACGGACTGAATGGCCGACTGACCGACCGACTGACCGACTGACCGACCGACTGACCGACTGACCGACGGACCGACTGACCGACGGACCGACCGACTGACCGACAGACCGACCGACTGACTGACCGACCGACCGACCGACCGACCGACCGACCGACCGACCGACCGACCGACCGACCGACTGACTGACCGACGACCGACCGACCGACCGACCGACCGACCGACCGACCGACCGACCGACTGTCTGACCGACCGACCGACCGACTGTCTGACCGACCGACCGACCGACCGAACGACGGACTGACCGACCGACTGACCGACTGACCGACCGACTGTCCGACTGACCGACTGACCGACCGACTGACTGACCGACCGACTGACCGACTGACCGACGGACCGACTGACCGACTGACCGTCTGACCGACCGACCGACCGACCGACCGACCGACCGACCGACCGACCGACCGACCGACTGTCTGACCGACCGACCGACCGACCGAACGACGGATTGACCGACCGACTGACCGACTGACCGACCGACTGAGCGACTGACCGACTGACCGACCGACTGACTGACCGACCGACTGACCGACTGACCGACGGACCGACCGACTGACCGACAGACCGACCGACTGACTGACCGACCGACCGACCGACCGACCGACCGACCGACCGACCGACCGACCGACGGACTGACCGACCGACCGACCGACCGAACGACGGACTGACCGACCGACTGACCGACTGACCGACCGACTGACCGACGGACCGACCGACTGACCGACTGACCGACCGACTGACTGACCGACCGACCGACTGACCGACCGACCGACCGAACGACCGACCGACGGACCGACGGACCGACCGACCGACCGACCGACCGACCGACCGACCGACCGACCGACCGACCGACCGACCGACCGACCGACCAACCGACCGACCGACCGACCGACCGACCGACCGACCGACCGACGGACCGACCGACCGACCGACCGACCGACCGACCGACCGACTGTCTGACCGACCGACGGACTGAATGGCCGACTGACCGACCGACTGACCGACTGACCGACCGACTGACCGACTGACCGACGGACCGACTGACCGACGGACCGACCGACTGACCGACAGACCGACCGACTGACTGACCGACCGACCGACCGACCGACCGACCGACCGACCGACCGACCGACCGACCGACCGACTGACTGACCGACCGACCGACCGACCGACCGACCGACCGACCGACCGACCGACCGACTGTCTGACCGACCGACCGACCGACTGTCTGACCGACCGACCGACCGACCGAACGACGGACTGACCGACCGACTGACCGACTGACCGACCGACTGTCCGACTGACCGAC
>NW_027488318.1:0-7050 GCF_050908995.1 Andrena cerasifolii | reverse complement strand
AAATAAAAAAAGGTAAATAAAAATTTAAAAAAAATTTTAAAAAATTTTGAAAAATTTTTATAAAAAAAATAGAAGAATTAAATAAAAATTTTAAAAAAATTAAATAAAAAATATAAAAAAAAATTTTAAAAAATATAAAAAACATTTTTTGAAATAAAAAGAAATAATTTTAAAAAAATTATTTTTTTTTAAATTTAAAAAAATTAAAGTAAACAAAATTTTTCAAAAATTTAGATTTAAATTTTTTTTAAATTTTAAAAATATAAACAAAATTAAAAAAAATTTTGTAAAAAATTAAAAAAAAATTTTAAAAAATTTTTTAAATTTAAAAAAAATTTATAAAAAAATTTAAAAAATTAAATAAAAATTAAAAAAAAAAATTAAATAAAAAATATAAAGAAAATTAAATAAAAAATATAAAAAAAATTTTAAAAAATTTTAAAAAATTTTCAAAAAATTTTCAAAAATTTTCAAAAAAATTTAAAAAAATTAAAAAAAAATAAAAAAAAGGTAAATAAAAATTTTAAAAAAATTTTAAAAAATTAAAAAAAATTTTTTTTAAATTTTCAAAAAAATTTTTTTTAAATTTTCAAAAAAAATTTTTTTAAATTTTCAAAAAAATTTTTTTTAAATTTTCAAAAAAATTTTCAAAAATTTTCAAAAAAATTTTTAAAAATTTAAAAAAAAATTTTAAAAAATTTGAAGATTTAAAAAAAAATTATAAGAAAATTAAAAAAAAAACATTTAAAATTTAAAAAAATTAAAAAAGTAAAATAAAAAAATAAAAATTTTAAAAAAATTTAAAAATTTTTAAAAAAATTTTTAAAAAATAATTTTTTTTTTAAATATTAAAAAATTAAATAAAATTTTTTAAAAAAAATTGAGAAAAAAATTAAAATTTTTTTTAAAACATTTTAAAAAAATTGTTAAAAAATTAAAACAAAATTTTAAAAAATTTTAAAAAATTTAAAAATATTTGAAAAAAAAATAAAAAAAATTTTTAAAAATTAAATAAAAATTTAAAAAAAATTAAAAAATATAAAAAAATTAAAAAATTTTTTTTTTGAATTTTCAAAAAATTTTTAAAAAATTTTTAAAAAATTTTCAAAAATTTTCAAAAAAATTTAAAAAAATTTAAAAATATTTGAAAAAAAATAAAAAAAATTTTAAAAATTAAATAAAAATTTTAAAAAAATTAAAAAATATAAAAAAATTAAAAAAATTTTTTTTGAATTTTCAAAAAAATTTTAAAAAATTTAAAAAAAAAATTAAAAAAAATAAGAAAATTAAAAAAAAAATTTAAATTAAAAAAAATTAAAAAAGTAAAGTAAAAGAAAAATAAAAATTTTTAAAAAATAAATAAATTTAAAATTTTTTTAAAAAAATTTAAAAAAAATTGTTAAAAAATTAAAACAAAATTTTAAAAAATTTCAAAAAATTAAAAAATATTTGAAAAAAAAATAAAAATTTTTTAAAAATTAAATAAAAATTTAAAAAAAATTAAAAAATATAAAAAAATTAAAAAATTTTTTTTTTGAATTTTCAAAAAAATTTTAAAAAATTTTCAAAAAATTTTCAAAAATTTCAAAAAAATTTAAAAAAATTTTAAAAAATAAAAAAAGGTAAATAAAAATTTAAAAAAAATTTTAAAAAATTTTGAAAAATTTTTATAAAAAAAATAGAAGAATTAAATAAAAATTTTAAAAAAATTAAATAAAAAATATAAAAAAAAATTTAAAAAAATATAAAAAACATTTTTTGAAATAAAAAGAAATAATTTTAAAAAAATTATTTTTTTTTAAATTTAAAAAAAATTAAAGTAAACAAAATTTTTCAAAAATTTAGATTTAAATTTTTTTAAATTTTAAAAATATAAACAAAATTAAAAAAAATTTTGTAAAAAATTAAAAAAAAATTTTAAAAAATTTTTTAAATTTAAAAAAAATTTATAAAAAAATTTAAAAAATTAAATAAAAATTAAAAAAAAAAATTAAATAAAAAATATAAAGAAAATTAAATAAAAAATATAAAAAAAATTTAAAAAAATTTTAAAAAATTTTCAAAAAATTTTCAAAAATTTTCAAAAAAATTTAAAAAAATTAAAAAAAATAAAAAAAGGTAAATAAAAATTTTAAAAAAATTTTAAAAAATTAAAAAAATTTTTTTTTAAATTTTCAAAAAAAAAATTTTTAAATTTTCAAAAAAAAATTTAAAAATTTAAAAAAAAATTTTTAAAAATTTAAAAAAAAAATTTAAAAAAATTTTTAAAAAATTTAAAGATTTAAAAAAAATTATAAGAAAATTAAAAAAAAAACATTTAAAATTTAAAAAAATTAAAAAAGTAAAATAAAAAAATAAAAATTTTAAAAAAATTTAAAAATTGTTAAAAAATTGAAAAAAATTTACATTTGAAAAAAAAATTTAAAAATTTTTAAAAAAATTTTAAAAAAATAAATTTTTTTTTAAATATTAAAAAATTAAATAAAATTTTTTAAAAAAATTGAGAAAAAAATTAAAATTTTTTTTAAAACATTTAAAAAAAATTGTTAAAAAATTAAAACAAAATTTTAAAAAATTTTAAAAAATTTAAAAATATTTGAAAAAAAAAATAAAAATTTTTTTAAAAATTAAATAAAAATTTTAAAAAAATTAAAAAATATAAAAAAATTAAAAATTTTTTTTTTGAATTTTCAAAAAAATTTTAAAAAATTTTAAAAAAATTTTCAAAAATTTTCAAAAAAATTTTCAAAAATTTTCAAAAAAATTTTAAAAAATTAAAAAAAAAATGGTAAATAAAAATTTTCAAAAATTTTCAAAAATTTTTATAAAAAAATAGAAGAATTAAATAAAAATTTTAAAAAAATTAAATAAAAAATATAAAAAAAAATTTTAAAAAATATAAAAAACATTTTTTGAAATAAAAAGAAATAATTTTAAAAAAATTATTTTTTTTTAAATTTAAAAAAAATTAAAGTAAAGAAAATTTTTAAAAAATTTAGATTTAAATTTTTTTTTTAAATTTTAAAAATATAAACAAAATTAAAAAAATTTTTGTAAAAAATTAAAAAAAAATTTAAAAAAATTTTTTAAATTTAAAAAAAATTTATAAAAAAATTTAACAAATTAAATAAAAAATATAAAGAAAATTAAATAAAAAATATAAAAAAATTTTTAAAAAATTTTAAAAAATTTTCAAAAAATTTTCAAAAATTTTCAAAAAAATTTAAAAAAATTAACAAAAATAAAAAAAGGTAAATAAAAATTTTAAAAAAATTTTAAAAAATTAAAAAAAAATTTTTTAAATTTTCAAAAAAATTTTAAAAAATTTTCAAAAAATTTTTTAAAAATTTAAAAAAAAATTTAAAAAAAATTTTAAAAAATTTAAAGATTTAAAAAAAAATTAAAAGAAAATTAAAAAAAACATTTAAAATTTAAAAAAATTAAAAAAGTAAAATAAAAAAATAAAAATTTTAAAAAAATTTAAAAATTGTTAAAAAATTAAAACTAATTTTTTAAAAATATAAAAAAATTGAAAAAAAAATTTAAAAATTTTTAAAAAAATTTAAAAAAAATAATTTTTTTTTAAATTTTAAAAAATTAAATAAAATTTTTTGAAAAAAAATTGAGAAAAAAATTAAAATTTTTTTTTAAAACATTTAAAAAAAAATGTTAAAAAATTAAAACAAAATTTTAAAAAATTTAAAAATATTTGAAAAAAAATAAAAAAAATTTTAAAAATTAAATAAAAATTTAAAAAAAATTAAAAAATTAAATAAAAATTTAAAAAAAAATTAAATAAAAAGTATAAAAAAAATTAAATAAAAAATATAAAAAAATTAAATAAAAAATATAAAAAAAATTTTAAAAATATTTTAAAAAATTTTCAAAAAATTTTCAAAAATTTTCAAAAAAATTTTAAAAAATTAAAAAAAATAAAAAAAGGTAAATAAAAATTTTAAAAAAATTTTAAAAAATTAAAAAATTTTTTTTAAATTTTCAAAAAAATTTTAAAAAAATTTCAAAAAAAATTTTAAAAATTTAAAAAAAAATTTAAAAAGAATTTTTAAAAAATTTAAAGATTTAAAAAAAATTATAAGAAAATTAAAAAAAAAACATTTAAAATTTAAAAAAATTAAAAAATTAAAATAAAAAAATAAAAATTTAAAAAAAATTTAAAAATTGTTAAAAAATTAAAACTAATTTTTTAAAAAATATAAAAAAATTGAAAAAAATTTACATTTGAAAAAAAAATTTAAAAATTTTTAAAAAAATTTAAAAAAAATAAATTTTTTTTTAAATATTAAAAAATTAAATAAAATTTTTAAAAAAAAATTGAGAAAAAAATTGTTAAAAAATTAAAACAAAATTTTAAAAAATTTTAAAAAATTTTCAAAAAAATTTTGAAAAATTAAAAAAATAAAAAAAGGTAAATAAAAATTTTAAAAAAATTTTCAAAAATTTTCAAAATTTTTCAAAAAAAATTTGAAAAATTATAAAAAATAGAAAAAGGTAAATAAAAATTTTAAAAAAATTTTAAAAAATTTTCAAAAATTTTTATAAAAAAAATAGAATTAAATAAAAATTTAAAAAAATATAAAAAACATTTTTTTAAATAAAAAGAAATAATTTTAAAAAAATTATTTTTTTTTAAATTTAAAAAAAATTAAAGTAAACAAAATTTTTCAAAAATTTAGATTTAAATTTTTTTAAATTTTAAAAATATAAACAAAATTAAAAAAAATTTTGTAAAAAATTAAAAAAAAATTTTAAAAAATTTTTTAAATTTAAAAAAAATTTATAAAAAAATTTAAAAAATTAAATAAAAATTAAAAAAAAAAATTAAATAAAAAATATAAAGAAAATTAAATAAAAAATATAAAAAAAATTAAATAAAAAATATAAAAAAATTAAATAAAAAATATAAAAAAAATTTTAAAAATATTTTAAAAAATTTTCAAAAAATTTTCAAAAATTTTCAAAAAAATTTTGAAAAATTAAAAAAATAAAAAAAGGTAAATAAAAAATTTAAAAAAATTAAAAAAAATTTTCAAAAATTTTCAAAAAAATTTTAAAAAATTAAAAAAAATTTTTTTTAAATTTTCAAAAAAATTTTTTTTAAATTTTCAAAAAAATTTTTTTTAAATTTTCAAAAAAATTTTTTTTAAATTTTCAAAAAAATTTTCAAAAATTTTCAAAAAAATTTTTAAAAATTTAAAAAAAAATTTTAAAAAATTTGAAGATTTAAAAAAAAATTATAAGAAAATTAAAAAAAAACATTTAAAATTTAAAAAAATTAAAAAAGTAAAATAAAAAAATAAAAATTTAAAAAAAATTTAAAAATTTTTAAAAAAATTTTTAAAAAATAATTTTTTTTTAAATATTAAAAAATTAAATAAAATTTTTTAAAAAAAATTGAGAAAAAAATTAAAATTTTTTTTAAAACATTTTAAAAAAATTGTTAAAAAATTAAAACAAAATTTTAAAAAATTTTAAAAAATTTAAAAATATTTGAAAAAAAAATAAAAAAAATTTTTAAAAATTAAATAAAAATTTAAAAAAAATTAAAAAATATAAAAAAATTAAAAAATTTTTTTTTTGAATTTTCAAAAAATTTTTAAAAAATTTTTAAAAAATTTTCAAAAATTTTCAAAAAAATTTAAAAAAATTTAAAAATATTTGAAAAAAAATAAAAAAATTTTAAAAATTAAATAAAAATTTTAAAAAAATTAAAAAATATAAAAAAATTAAAAAAATTTTTTTTTGAATTTTCAAAAAAATTTTTAAAAATTTAAAAAAAAAATTAAAAAAAATAAGAAAATTAAAAAAAAAATTTAAATTAAAAAAAATTAAAAAAGTAAAGTAAAAGAAAAATAAAAATTTTTAAAAAATAAATAAATTTAAAATTTTTTTTAAAAAAATTTAAAAAAAATTGTTAAAAAATTAAAACAAAATTTTAAAAAATTTTAAAAAATTTAAAAAAATTTTAAAAAATAAAAAAAGGTAAATAAAAATTTAAAAAAAATTTTTAAAAATTTTAAAAAATTTAAAAATATTTGAAAAAATTTAAAAATATTTGAAAAAAAAATAAAAAATTTTTTTAAAAATTAAATAAAAATTTAAAAAAAATTAAAAAATATAAAAAAATTAAAAAATTTTTTTTTTGAATTTTCAAAAAATTTTTAAAAAATTTTTAAAAAATTTTCAAAAATTTTCAAAAAAATTTAAAAAAATTTAAAAATATTTGAAAAAAAATAAAAAAAATTTTAAAAATTAAATAAAAATTTAAAAAAAATTAAAAAATATAAAAAAATTAAAAAATTTTTTTTTTGAATTTTCAAAAAATTTTTAAAAAATTTTTAAAAAATTTTCAAAAATTTTCAAAAAAATTTAAAAAAATTTAAAAATATTTGAAAAAAAATAAAAAAAATTTTAAAAATTAAATAAAAATTTTAAAAAAATTAAAAAATATAAAAAAATTAAAAAAATTTTTTTTTGAATTTTCAAAAAAATTTTAAAAAATTTAAAAAAAAAATTAAAAAAAATAAGAAAATTAAAAAAAAATTTAAATTAAAAAAAATTAAAAAAGTAAAGTAAAAGAAAAATAAAAATTTTTAAAAAATAAATAAATTTAAAATTTTTTTTAAAAAAATTTAAAAAAAATTGTTAAAAAATTAAAACAAAATTTTAAAAAATTTTAAAAAATTTAAAAATATTTGAAAAAAAAATAAAAAAATTTTTAAAAATTAAATAAAAATTTAAAAAAAATTAAAAAATATAAAAAAATTAAAAAATTTTTTTTTTGAATTTTCAAAAAAATTTTAAAAAATTTTAAAAAAATTTTCAAAAATTTTCAAAAAAATTTAAAAAAATTTTAAAAAATAAAAAAAGGTAAATAAAAATTTAAAAAAAAATTTAAAAAATTTTGAAAAATTTTAAAAAATTTTGAAAAATTTTTATAAAAAAAATAGAAGAATTAAATAAAAATTTTAAAAAAATTAAATAAAAAATATAAAAAAAAATTTAAAAAAATATAAAAAACATTTTTTGAAA
>NW_027488317.1:0-7068 GCF_050908995.1 Andrena cerasifolii | reverse complement strand
CGACCGACCGACCGACCGACTGACCGACCGACCGACCGACCGACCGACCGACCGACCGACCGGCCGACCGACCGACGGACCGACCGACCGACCGACCGACCGACCGATTGTCCGACTGACCGACCGACTGACCAACTGACCGACTGACCGACTGACCAACTGACCGACTGACCGACTGACCGACGGACCGACTGACCGACGGACCGACCGACTGACCGACTGACCGACTGACCGACCGACCGACCGACCGACCGACGGACTGACTGACCGACTGACCGACCGACCGACCAACCGACCGACCGACCGACCGACGGACTGACTGAACGACTGACCGACTGACAGACCGACCGACCGACCGACCGACCGACCGACCGACTGACCGACCGACCGACCGACCGATCGATCGACCGACCGACCGACCGACCGACCGACCGACCGAACGACCAACTGACCGACTGACCGACTGACCGACGGACCGACTGACCGACGGACCGACCGACTGACCGACTGACCGAATGACCGACCGACCGACCGACCGAACGACCGACCGACCGACCAACTGACCGACTGACCGACTGAACGACTGACCGACCGACTGACCGACCAACCGACCGACCGACCGACCGACCGACTGACCGACCGACCGACCGACCGACCGACCGACCGACCGGCCGACCGACCGACGGACCGACCGACCGACCGACCGACCGACCGATTGTCCGACTGACCGACCGACTGACCGACCGACCGACCGACCGAACGACCAACTGACCGACTGACCGGCTGACCGACGGACCGACTGACCGACGGACCGACCGACTGACCGACTGACCGACTGACCGACCGACCGACCGACCGACCGACCGACCGACCGACCGAACGACCGACCGACCGACCAACTGACCGACTGACCGACTAAACGACTGACCGACCGACTGAACGACCAACCGACCGACCGACGGACTGACTGACCGACTGACCGACTGACCGACCGACCGATTGTCCGACTGACCGACTGACCGACTGACCGACTGACAGACCGACCGACCGACCGACCGACGGACCGATTGTCCGACTGACCGACCGACCGACCGACCGACCGACCGACCGACCGACTGACCGACCGACCGACCGACCGATCGATCGACCGACCGACCGACCGACCGACCGACCGACCGAACGACCAACTGACCGACTGACCGACTGACCGACGGACCGACTGACCGACGGACCGACCGACTGACCGACTGACCGAATGACCGACCGACCGACCGACCGAACGACCGACCGACCGACCAACTGACCGACTGACCGACTGAACGACTGACCGACCGACTGACCGACCAACCGACCGACCGACCGACCGACCGACTGACCGACCGACCGACCGACCGACCGACCGACCGACCGGCCGACCGACCGACGGACCGACCGACCGACCGACCGACCGACCGATTGTCCGACTGACCGACCGACTGACCGACCGACCGACCGACCGAACGACCAACTGACCGACTGACCGACTGACCGACGGACCGACTGACCGACGGACCGACCGACTGACCGACTGACCGACTGACCGACCGACCGACCGACCGACCGACCGACCGACCGACCGAACGACCGACCGACCGACCAACTGACCGACTGACCGACTAAACGACTGACCGACCGACTGAACGACCAACCGACCGACCGACGGACTGACTGACCGACTGACCGACTGACCGACCGACCGATTGTCCGACTGACCGACTGACCGACTGACCGACTGACAGACCGACCGACCATCCGACCGACCGACCGACCGACCGAACGACCGACCGACCGACCGACCGACGAACGGACTGACTGACCGACTGACCGAAAGACCGACCAACTGACCGACTGACCGAGTGACCGACGGACCGACTGACCGACGGACCGACCGACTGACCGAACAACTGATCGACTGACCGACGGACCGACCGACCGACCGACCGACCGACCGACCGAACGACCGACCGACCGACCGACCGACCGACCGACCGACCGAACGACCGACCGACCGACCGACCGACCGACCGACCGACCGACCGACCGACCGACCGACGGACCGACCGATTGTCCGACTGACCGACCGACCGACGGACCGACCGACTGACCGTCTGACCGACTGACCGACCGACCGACCAACCGAACGACCGACCGACCGACCGACCGACGGACTGACTGTCCGACTGACCGACTGACCGACCGACCGACTGACCGACTGACCGACTGACCGACCAACTGAACGACTGACCGACTGACAGACTGACCGACCGACCGACCATCCGACCGACCGACCGACCGACCGAACGACCGACCGACCGACCGACCGACGAACGGACTGACTGACCGACTGACCGAAAGACCGACCAACTGACCGACTGACCGAGTGACCGACGGACCGACTGACCGACGGACCGACCGACTGACCGAACAACTGATCGACTGACCGACGGACCGACCGACCGACCGACCGACCGACCGACCGAACGACCGACCGACCGACGGACCGACCGACCGACCGACCGACCGACCGATTGTCCGACTGACCGACCGACTGACCGACCGACCGACCGACCGAACGACCAACTGACCGACTGACCGACTGACCGACGGACCGACTGACCGACGGACCGACCGACTGACCGACTGACCGACTGACCGACCGACCGACCGACCGACGGACCGATTGTCCGACTGACCGACCGACCGACCGACCGACCGACCGACGGACTGACTGACCGACTGACCGACTGACCGACCAACTGAACGACTGACCGACTGACAGACTGACCGACCGACCGACCATCCGACCGACCGACCGACCGACCGAACGACCGACCGACCGACCGACCGACGAACGGACTGACTGACCGACTGACCGAAAGACCGACCAACTGACCGACTGACCGAGTGACCGACGGACCGACTGACCGACGGACCGACCGACTGACCGACTGACCGACTGACCGACCGACCGACCGACCGACCGACGGACTGACTGACCGACTGACCGACCGACCGACCAACCGACCGACCGACCGACCGACGGACTGACTGACCGACTGACCGACTGACCGACCGACCGATTGTCCGACTGACCGACCGACTGACCGACTGACCGACTGACCGACTGACAGACCGACCGACCGACCGACCGACCGACCGACCGACCGACCGACCGACCGACCGACCGACCGACCGACCGACCGACCGACCGACCGACCGACCGACCGATTGTCCGACTGACCGACCGACCGACCGACCGACCGACCGACGGACTGACTGATCGACTGACCGACTGACCGACCAACTGACCGACTGACCGACTGACAGACTGACCGACGGACCGACTGACCGACGGACCGACCGACTGACCGACTGACCGACTGACCGACCGACCGACCGACCGAACGACCGACCGACCGACCAACTGACCGACTGACCGACTGAACGACTGACCGACCGACCGACCGACCGACCGACCGAGCGACCGACCGTCCGACCGTCCGACCGACCGACCGACCGACCGAACGAACGACCGACCGACCGACCGACCGACCGACCGACCGACCGACGGACTGACTGACCGACTGACCGAACAACTGACCGACTGACCGACTGACCAACTGACCGACTGACCGACTGGCCGACTGACAGACCGACCGACCGACCGACCGACCGACCGACCGACCGACCGACTGACCGACCGACCGACCGAACGAACAACTGACCGACTGACCGACTGACCGACGGACCGACTGACCGACCGATCGAACGACCGACCGACCGACTGACCAACTGACCGACTGACCGACTGACCAACTGACCGACTGACCGACTGACCGACGGACCGACTGACCGACGGACCGACCGACTGACCGACTGACCGACTGACCGACCGACCGACCGACCGACCGACGGACTGACTGACCGACTGACCGACCGACCGACCAACCGACCGACCGACCGACCGACGGACTGACTGAACGACTGACCGACTGACAGACCGACCGACCGACCGACCGACCGACCGACCGACCGACTGACCGACCGACCAACTGACCGACTGACCGACTGAACGACTGACCGACCGACTGACCGACCAACCGACCGACCGACCGACCGACCGACTGACCGACCGACCGACCGACCGACCGACCGACCGACCGACCGGCCGACCGACCGACGGACCGACCGACCGACCGACCGACCGACCGATTGTCCGACTGACCGACCGACTGACCAACTGACCGACTGACCGACTGACCAACTGACCGACTGACCGACTGACCGACGGACCGACTGACCGACGGACCGACCGACTGACCGACTGACCGACTGACCGACCGACCGACCGACCGACCGACGGACTGACTGACCGACTGACCGACCGACCGACCAACCGACCGACCGACCGACCGACGGACTGACTGAACGACTGACCGACTGACAGACCGACCGACCGACCGACCGACCGACCGACCGACTGACCGACCGACCGACCGACCGATCGATCGACCGACCGACCGACCGACCGACCGACCGACCGAACGACCAACTGACCGACTGACCGACTGACCGACGGACCGACTGACCGACGGACCGACCGACTGACCGACTGACCGAATGACCGACCGACCGACCGACCGAACGACCGACCGACCGACCAACTGACCGACTGACCGACTGAACGACTGACCGACCGACTGACCGACCAACCGACCGACCGACCGACCGACCGACTGACCGACCGACCGACCGACCGACCGACCGACCGACCGGCCGACCGACCGACGGACCGACCGACCGACCGACCGACCGACCGATTGTCCGACTGACCGACCGACTGACCGACCGACCGACCGACCGAACGACCAACTGACCGACTGACCGGCTGACCGACGGACCGACTGACCGACGGACCGACCGACTGACCGACTGACCGACTGACCGACCGACCGACCGACCGACCGACCGACCGACCGACCGAACGACCGACCGACCGACCAACTGACCGACTGACCGACTAAACGACTGACCGACCGACTGAACGACCAACCGACCGACCGACGGACTGACTGACCGACTGACCGACTGACCGACCGACCGATTGTCCGACTGACCGACTGACCGACTGACCGACTGACAGACCGACCGACCGACCGACCGACGGACCGATTGTCCGACTGACCGACCGACCGACCGACCGACCGACCGACCGACCGACTGACCGACCGACCGACCGACCGATCGATCGACCGACCGACCGACCGACCGACCGACCGACCGAACGACCAACTGACCGACTGACCGACTGACCGACGGACCGACTGACCGACGGACCGACCGACTGACCGACTGACCGAATGACCGACCGACCGACCGACCGAACGACCGACCGACCGACCAACTGACCGACTGACCGACTGAACGACTGACCGACCGACTGACCGACCAACCGACCGACCGACCGACCGACCGACTGACCGACCGACCGACCGACCGACCGACCGACCGACCGGCCGACCGACCGACGGACCGACCGACCGACCGACCGACCGACCGATTGTCCGACTGACCGACCGACTGACCGACCGACCGACCGACCGAACGACCAACTGACCGACTGACCGACTGACCGACGGACCGACTGACCGACGGACCGACCGACTGACCGACTGACCGACTGACCGACCGACCGACCGACCGACCGACCGACCGACCGACCGAACGACCGACCGACCGACCAACTGACCGACTGACCGACTAAACGACTGACCGACCGACTGAACGACCAACCGACCGACCGACGGACTGACTGACCGACTGACCGACTGACCGACCGACCGATTGTCCGACTGACCGACTGACCGACTGACCGACTGACAGACCGACCGACCATCCGACCGACCGACCGACCGACCGAACGACCGACCGACCGACCGACCGACGAACGGACTGACTGACCGACTGACCGAAAGACCGACCAACTGACCGACTGACCGAGTGACCGACGGACCGACTGACCGACGGACCGACCGACTGACCGAACAACTGATCGACTGACCGACGGACCGACCGACCGACCGACCGACCGACCGACCGAACGACCGACCGACCGACCGACCGACCGACCGACCGACCGAACGACCGACCGACCGACCGACCGACCGACCGACCGACCGACCGACCGACCGACCGACGGACCGACCGATTGTCCGACTGACCGACCGACCGACGGACCGACCGACTGACCGTCTGACCGACTGACCGACCGACCGACCAACCGAACGACCGACCGACCGACCGACCGACGGACTGACTGTCCGACTGACCGACTGACCGACCGACCGACTGACCGACTGACCGACTGACCGACCAACTGAACGACTGACCGACTGACAGACTGACCGACCGACCGACCATCCGACCGACCGACCGACCGACCGAACGACCGACCGACCGACCGACCGACGAACGGACTGACTGACCGACTGACCGAAAGACCGACCAACTGACCGACTGACCGAGTGACCGACGGACCGACTGACCGACGGACCGACCGACTGACCGAACAACTGATCGACTGACCGACGGACCGACCGACCGACCGACCGACCGACCGACCGAACGACCGACCGACCGACGGACCGACCGACCGACCGACCGACCGACCGATTGTCCGACTGACCGACCGACTGACCGACCGACCGACCGACCGAACGACCAACTGACCGACTGACCGACTGACCGACGGACCGACTGACCGACGGACCGACCGACTGACCGACTGACCGACTGACCGACCGACCGACCGACCGACGGACCGATTGTCCGACTGACCGACCGACCGACCGACCGACCGACCGACGGACTGACTGACCGACTGACCGACTGACCGACCAACTGAACGACTGACCGACTGACAGACTGACCGACCGACCGACCATCCGACCGACCGACCGACCGACCGAACGACCGACCGACCGACCGACCGACGAACGGACTGACTGACCGACTGACCGAAAGACCGAC
>NW_027488316.1:0-7070 GCF_050908995.1 Andrena cerasifolii | reverse complement strand
TTCGTTGAACAGTCACTGTCTCGAAACATCTGCGCCACTTGTCGCTCATTTATTTGCTCTCCGGAGACGTTACTTTGTGCCATCTCTTTCGACGGCATGTTCTCCTGTTACAAAGCGCAATTTTGTGCGTTCTGAAAATTTTCGCCAGATTTTGGCCAATATATCAGGAGAACATGAAGTGGAAAGAGGTATACTAAATTTCAGCTTCAAAGGCATCGCCTTAAAGTTGCAAATCAGAGGCGCAGGCCTTTCAAAAGGCGTTCGAAAATTCTGCGTCTCTTCGTTAAACAGTCACTGTCTCGAAACATCTGCGCCACTTCTCGCTCATTGATTTGCTCTCCGGAGACGTTACTTCGTGCCATCTCTTTCGACGGCATGTTCTCCTTTTACAAAGCGCAATTTTGTGCATTCTGAAAATTTTCGAAAGCTTTGGCCAATATATCAGGAGAACATGACGTGGAAAGAGGTACACTAAATTTCGACTTCAAACGCATCGCTTTAAAGTTGCTAATAAGAGGCGCATTCCTTTCAAGAGGCGTTCGAAAATTCTGCGTCTCTTCGTTTAACAGTCACTGTCTCGAAACATCTGCGCCACTTGTCGCTCATTGATTTGCTCTCCGGAGACGTTACTTTGTGCCATCTCTTTCGACGGCATGTTCTCCTGTTACAAAGCGCAATTTTGTGCATTCTGAAAATTTTCGCCAGCTTTGGCCAATATATCAGGAGAACATGAAGTGGAATGAGGTACACTAAATTTCAGCTTCAAAGCCATCGCCTTAAAGTTGCAAATCAGAGGCGCAGGCCTTTCAAAAGGTGTTCGAAAATTCTGCGTCTCTTCGTTAAACAGTCACTGTCTCGAAACATCTGCGCCACTCCTCGCTCAATGATTTGCTCTCCGGTGATGTTACTTTGTGCCATCTCTTTCGACGGCATGTTCTCCTGTTACAAAGCGCAATTTTGTGCATTCTGAAATTATTCGCCAGATTTTGGCCAATATATCAGGAGAACATGAAGTGGAAAGAGGTACACTAAATTTCAGCGTCAAAGCCATCGCCTTAAAGTTGCAAATCAGAGGCGCAGGCCTTTCAAAAGGTGTTCGAAAATTCTGCGTCTCTTCGTTAAACAGTCACTGTCTCGAAACATCTGCGCCACTTCTCGCTCATTGATTTGCTCTCCGGATACGTTACTTTGTGCCATCTCTTTCGACGGCATGTTCTCCTGTTACAAAGCGCAATTTTGTGCGTTCTGAAAATTTTCGCCAGATTTTGGCCAATATATCAGGAGAACATGAAGTGGAAAGAGGTATACTAAATTTCAGCTTCAAAGGCATCGCCTTAAAGTTGCAAATCAGAGGCGCAGGCCTTTCAAAAGGCGTTCGAAAATTCTGCGTCTCTTTGTTAAACAGTCACTGTCTCGAAACATCTGCGCCACTCCTCGCTCAATGATTTGCTCTCCGGACACGTTACTTTGTGCCATCTCTTTCGACGGCATGTTCTCCTGTTACAAAGCGCAATTTTGTGCGTTCTGAAAATTTTCGCCAGATTTTGGCCAATATATCAGGAGAACATGAAGTGGAAAGAGGTATACTAAATTTCAGCTTCAAAGGCATCGCCTTAAAGTTGCAAATCAGAGGCGCAGGCCTTTCAAAAGGCGTTCGAAAATTCTGCGTCTCTTCGTTAAACAGTCACTGTCTCGAAACATCTGCGCCACTTCTCGTTCATTGATTTGCTCTCCGGAGACGTTACTTTGTGCCATCTCTTTCGACGGCATGTTCTCCTTTTACAAAGCGCAATTTTGTGCATTCTGAAAATTTTCGCCGGCTTTGGCCAATATATCAGGAGAACATGAAGTGGAAAGAGGTACACTAAATTTCGACTTCAAACGCATCGCTTTAAAGTTGCTAATAAGAGGCGCATTCCTTTCAAGAGGCGTTCGAAAATTCTGCGTCTCTTCGTTTAACAGTCACTGTCTCGAAACATCTGCGCCACTTGTCGCACATTGATTTGCTCTCCGGAGACGTTACTTTGTGCCATCTCTTTCGACGGCATGTTCTCCTGTTACAAAGCGCAATTTTGTGCATTCTGAAATTATTCGCCAGATTTTGGCCAATATATCAGGAGAACATGAAGTGGAAAGAGGTACACTAAATTTCAGCGTCAAAGGCATCGCTTTAAAGTTGCTAATAAGAGGCGCATTCCTTTCAAGAGGCGTTCGAAAATTCTGCGTCTCTTCGTTAAACAGTCACTGTCTCGAAACATCTGCGCCACTTCTCGCTCATTGATTTGCTCTCCGGATACGTTACTTTGTGCCATCTCTTTCGACGGCATGTTCTCCTGTTACAAAGCCAAAATTTGTGCATTCTCGAAATTTTCGCCTAGTTTTGGCCAATATATCATGAGAACATGAAGTGGAAAGAGGTATACTAAATTTCGGCTTCAAAGGCATCGCTTTAAAGTTGCTAATAAGAGGCGCATTCCATTCAAGAGGCGTTCGAAAATTCTGCGTCTCTTCGTTTAACAGTCACTGTCTCGAAACATCTGCGCCACTTGTCGCTCATTGATTTGCTCTCCGGAGACGTTACTTTGTGCCATCTCTTTCGACGGCATGTTCTCCTGTTACAAAGCGCAATTTTGTGCATTCTGAAAATTTTCGCCAGCTTTGGCCAATATATCAGGAGAACATGAAGTGGAATGAGGTACACTAAATTTCAGCTTCAAAGCCATCGCCTTAAAGTTGCAAATCAGAGGCGCAGGCCTTTTAAAAGGTGTTCGAAAATTCTGCGTCTCTTCGTTAAACAGTCACTGTCTCGAAACATCTGCGCCACTCCTCGCTCAATGATTTTCTCTCCGGAGACGTTACTTTGTGCCATCTCTTTCGACGGCATGTTCTCCTGTTACAAAGCGCAATTTTGTGCATTCTGAAAATTTTCGCCAGCTTTGGCCAATATATCAGGAGAACATGAAGTGGAAAGAGGTATACTAAATTTCAGCTTCAAAGGCATCGCCTTAAAGTTGCCAAAAGAGGCGCATTCCTTTCAAGAGGCGTTCGAAAATTCTGCGTCTCTTCGTTAAACAGTCACTGTCTCGAAACATCTGCGCCACTTCTCGCTCTTTGATTTGCTCTCCGGACACGTTACTTTGTGCCATCTCTTTCGACAGCGTGTTCTCCTGTTACAAAGCGCAATTTTGTGCGTTCTGAAAATTTTCGCCAGATTTTGGCCAATATATCATAAGAACATTAAGTGGAAAGAGGTATACTAAATTTCAGCTTCAAAGGCATCGCCTTAAAGTTGCCAAAAGAGGCGCATTCCTTTCAAGAGGCGTTCGAAAATTCTGCGTCTCTTCGTTGAACAGTCACTGTCTCGAAACATCTGCGCCACTTGTCGCTCATTTATTTGCTCTCCGGAGACGTTACTTTGTGCCATCTCTTTCGACGGCATGTTCTCCTGTTACAAAGCGCAATTTTGTGCATTCTGAAAATTTTCGCCAGCTTTGGCCAATATATCTGGAGAACATGAAGTGGAATGAGGTACACTAAATTTCAGCTTCAAAGCCATCGCCTTAAAGTTGCAAATCAGAGGCGCAGGCCTTTCAAAAGGTGTTCGAAAATTCTGCGTCTCTTCGTTAAACAGTCACTGTCTCGAAACATCTGCGCCACTTCTCGCTCATTGATTTGCTCTCCGGATACGTTACTTTGTGCCATCTCTTTCGACGGCATGTTCTCCTGTTACAAAGCGCAATTTTGTGCGTTCTGAAAATTTTCGCCAGATTTTGGCCAATATATCAGGAGAACATGAAGTGGAAAGAGGTATACTAAATTTCAGCTTCAAAGGCATCGCCTTAAAGTTGCAAATCAGAGGCGCAGGCCTTTCAAAAGGCGTTCGAAAATTCTGCGTCTCTTCGTTAAACAGTCACTGTCTCGAAACATCTGCGCCACTTCTCGCTCATTGATTTGCTCTCCGGAGACGTTACTTCGTGCCATCTCTTTCGGCGGCATGTTCTCCTTTTACAAAGCGCAATTTTGTGCATTCTGAAAATTTTCGAAAGCTTTGGCCAATATATCAGGAGAACATGACGTGGAAAGAGGTACACTAAATTTCGACTTCAAACGCATCGCTTTAAAGTTGCTAATAAGAGGCGCATTCCTTTCAAGAGGCGTTCGAAAATTCTGCGTCTCTTCGTTTAACAGTCACTGTCTCGAAACATCTGCGCCACTTGTCGCTCATTGATTTGCTCTCCGGAGACGTTACTTTGTGCCATCTCTTTCGACGGCATGTTCTCCTGTTACAAAGCGCAATTTTGTGCATTCTGAAAATTTTCGCCAGCTTTGGCCAATATATCAGGAGAACATGAAATGGAATGAGGTACACTAAATTTCAGCTTCAAAGCCATCGCCTTAAAGTTGCAAATCAGAGGCGCAGGCCTTTCAAAAGGTGTTCGAAAATTCTGCGTCTCTTCGTTAAACAGTCACTGTCTCGAAACATCTGCGCCACTCCTCGCTCAATGATTTGCTCTCCGGTGATGTTACTTTGTGCCATCTCTTTCGACGGCATGTTCTCCTGTTACAAAGCGCAATTTTGTGCATTCTGAAATTATTCGCCAGATTTTGGCCAATATATCAGGAGAACATGAAGTGGAAAGAGGTACACTAAATTTCAGCGTCAAAGCCATCGCCTTAAAGTTGCAAATCAGAGGCGCAGGCCTTTCAAAAGGTGTTCGAAAATTCTGCGTCTCTTCGTTAAACAGTCACTGTCTCGAAACATCTGCGCCACTTCTCGCTCATTGATTTGCTCTCCGGATACGTTACTTTGTGCCATCTCTTTCGACGGCATGTTCTCCTGTTACAAAGCGCAATTTTGTGCGTTCTGAAAATTTTCGCCAGATTTTGGCCAATATATCAGGAGAACATGAAGTGGAAAGAGGTATACTAAATTTCAGCTTCAAAGGCATCGCCTTAAAGTTGCAAATCAGAGGCGCAGGCCTTTCAAAAGGCGTTCGAAAATTCTGCGTCTCTTCGTTAAACAGTCACTGTCTCGAAACATCTGCGCCACTCCTCGCTCAATGATTTGCTCTCCGGACACGTTACTTTGTGCCATCTCTTTCGACAGCGTGTTCTCCTGTTCCAAAGCCCAATTTTGTGCATTCTGAAAATTTTCGCCAGATTTTGGCCAATATATCAGGAGAACATGAAGTGGAAAGAGGTATACTAAATTTCAGCTTCAAAGGCATCGCCTTAAAGTTGCCAAAAGAGGCGCAGGCCTTTCAAGAGGTGCTCGAAAATTCTGCGTCTCTTCGTTAAACAGTCACTGTCTCGAAACATCTGCGCCACTTCTCGCTCTTTGATTTGCTCTCCGGACACGTTACTTTGTGCCATCTCTTTCGACAGCGTGTTCTCCTGTTACAAAGCGCAATTTTGTGCGTTCTGAAAATTTTCGCCAGATTTTGGCCAATATATCATAAGAACATTAAGTGGAAAGAGGTATACTAAATTTCAGCTTAAAAGGCATCGCCCTAAAGTTGCCAAAAGAGGCGCATTCCTTTCAAGAGGCGTTCGAAAATTCTGCGTCTCTTCGTTGAACAGTCACTGTCTCGAAACATCAGCGCCACTTGTCGCTCATTTATTTGCTCTCCGGAGACGTTACTTTGTGCCATCTCTTTCGACGGCATGTTCTCCTGCTACAAAGCGCAATTTTGTGCGTTCTGAAAATTTTCGCCAGATTTTGGCCAATATATCAGGAGAACATGAAGTGGAAAGAGGTATACTAAATTTCGGCTTCAAAGGCATCGCTTTAAAGTTGCTAATAAGAGGCGCATTCCTTTCAAGAGGCGTTCGAAAATTCTGAGTCTCTTCGTTTAACAGTCACTGTCTCGAAACATCTGCGCCACTTGTCGCTCATTGATTTGCTCTCCGGAGACGTTACTTTGTGCCATCTCTTTCGACGGCATGTTCTCCTGTTACAAAGCGCAATTTTGTGCATTCTGAAAATTTTCGCCAGCTTTGGCCAATATATCAGGAGAACATGAAGTGGAAAGAGGTATTCTAAATTTCAGCTTCAAAGGCATCGCCTTAAAGTTGCAAATCAGAGGCGCAGGCCTTTCAAAAGGCGTTCGAAAATTCTGCGTCTCTTCGTTAAACAGTCACTGTCTCGAAACATCTGCGCCACTTCTCGCTCATTGATTTGCTCTCCGGAGACGTTACTTTGTGCCATCTCTTTCGACGGCATGTTCTCCTTTTACAAAGCGCAATTTTGTGCATTCTGATAATTTTCGCCAGCTTTGGCCAATATATCAGGAGAACATGAAGTGGAAAGAGGTACACTAAATTTCGACTTCAAACGCATCGCTTTATAGTTGCTAATAAGAGGCGCATTCCTTTCAAGAGGCGTTCGAAAATTCTGCGTCTCTTCGTTTAACAGTCACTGTCTCGAAACATCTGCGCCACTTCTCGCTCATTGATTTGCTCTCCGGATACGTTACTTTGTGCCATCTCTTTCGACGGCATGTTCTCCTGTTACAAAGCGCAATTTTGTGCGTTCTGAAAATTTTCGCCAGCTTTGGCCAATATATCAGGAGAACATGAAGTGGAAAGAGGTATACTAAATTTCAGCTTCAAAGGCATCGCCTTAAAGTTGCAAATCAGAGGCGCAGGCCTTTCAAAAGGCGTTCGAAAATTCTGCGTCTCTTCGTTAAACAGTCACTGTCTCGAAACATCTGCGCCACTCCTCGCTCAATGATTTGCTCTCCGGACACGTTACTTTGTGCCATCTCTTTCGACAGCGTGTTCTCCTGTTCCAAAGCCCAATTTTGTGCATTCTGAAAATTTTCGCCAGATTTTGGCCAATATATCAGGAGAACATGAAGTGGAAAGAGGTATACTAAATTTCAGCTTCAAAGGCATCGCCTTAAAGTTGCCAAAAGAGGCGCAGGCCTTTCAAGAGGTGCTCGAAAATTCTGCGTCTCTTCGTTAAACAGTCACTGTCTCGAAACATCTGCGCCACTTCTCGCTCTTTGATTTGCTCTCCGGACACGTTACTTTGTGCCATCTCTTTCGACAGCGTGTTCTCCTGTTAC
>NW_027488315.1:0-7074 GCF_050908995.1 Andrena cerasifolii | reverse complement strand
ACCTACTTTGTTTTCTCTACTTCATTACCTATTTTTCTCTATTTATTTGCCTTTTTTTCTCTAATTTATTTACCTATTTTTTCTCTATTTATTTACCTATTTTTTCTCTATTTATTTTCCAATTTTTTCTCTATTCATTTACATTTTTTCTATTTATTTACCTCTTTCTTTCTCTAATTTATACACATATATTTTCTCTATTTATTTACCCATTTTTCTCTATTTATTTACCTATTTTTTCTCTAGTTATTTACCTATTTTTTATTTACCTTTTTTTCTTTGATTTATTTAGCTATTTATCTATATTTATTTACCTATTTTTTCTCTAGATAATTTGCCTATTTTTTCTCTATTTATTTGCCTATTCTTTTCTCTATTTTATTTACCTATTTCTTTATCTATTTATTTACCTATTTTTCTCTATTTATTTACCCCGTTTTTCTCTATTCATTTACATTTTTTCTATTTATTTACCTCTTTCTTTCTCTAATTTATACACATATATTTTCTCTATTTATTTACCCATTTATCTCTATTTATTTACCTATTTTTTCTCTAGATAATATACCTATTTTTTCTCTATTTATTTACCTATTTTTCTCTATTTATTTGCCTATTTTTTTCTCTAAATTATTTACCTATTTTTCTCTGTTTATTTACCTATTTTTCTTTATTTTATTTACCTACTTTTTCTCTATTTATTTACCTCTTTCTTCTCTATTTACTTACCTATTTTTTCTCTACATATTTACCTATTTTTCTCTCTCATTTATTTTCGTATTTTTTCTCTGTTAATTTACCAATTTTTTCCTCTAATTTATTTACCTATTTTTTTATTTACCTTTTTTTCTTTGGTTTATTTACCTATTTTTCTCTATTTATTTACCTATTTTTTCTCTAGATAATTTAACTATTTTTTCTCTATTTATTTACCTATTTTTTCTCTATTTATTTACCTCTTTTGTTTTCTCTATTTATTTACCTATTTTTTCTCTAGTTATTTACCTCCTTTTTCTGTATTTATTTACCTACTTTGTTTTCTCTACTTCATTACCCATTTTTCTCTATTTATTTGCCTATTTTTTTCTCTAATTTATTTACCTATTTCTTCTCTAGTTTATTTACCAATTTTTTCTCTATTTATTTACCTCCTTTGTTTTCTCTATTTATTTACCTCCTTTGTTTTCTCTATTTATTTACCTATTTCTTCCTCTATTTATTTACCTATTTTTTTAATTAGCTATTTTTCTCTAATTAATTTACCTATTTTTTTCTCTAGTTTATTTACCTATTTTTTATTTACCTTTTTTTCTTTGATTTATTTAGCTATTTTTCTCTATTTATTTAGCTATTTTTCTCTATTTATCCACCTATATTTCTCTAGATAATTTACCTATTTTTCTCTATTTATTTACCCCTTTTTTCTCTATTTACTTACCTATTTTTTCTCTATATATTTACCTATTTTTCTCTCTCATTTATTTACGTATTTTTTCTCTGTTTATTTACCAATTTTTTCCTCTAATTTATTTACCTATTTTTTATTTACCTTTTTTTCTTTGGATTATTTACCTATTTTTCTCTATTTATTTACCTATTTTTTCTCTAGATAATATACCTATTTTTTCTCTATTTATTTACCTATTTTTTCTCTATTTATTTTCCAATTTTTTCTCTCTTCAGTTACTTTTTTCCATTTATTTACCTCTTTCTTTCTCTAATTTATACACATATATTTTCTCTAGTTATTTACCTCCTTTTTCTGTATTTATTTACCTACTTTGTTTTCTCTACTTCATTACCTATTTTTCTCTATTTATTTGCCTTTTTTTTCTCTAATTTATTTACCTATTTTATATCTATTTATTTACCTATTTTTTCTCTATTTATTTTCCAATTTTTTCTCTATTCATTTACATTTTTTCTATTTATTTACCTCTTTCTTTCTCTAATTTATACACATATATTTTCTCTATTTATTTACCCATTTTCTCTATTTATTTACCTATTTTTTCTCTAGTTATTTACCTATTTTTTATTTACCTTTTTTTCTTCGATTTATTTAGCTATTTATCTATATTTATTTACCTATTTTTTCTCTAGATAATTTGCCTATTTTTTCTCTATTTATTTACCTCTTTTGTTTTCTCTAGTTATTTACCTATTTTTTCTCTAGTTATTTACCTCCTTTTTCTGTATTTATTTACCTACTTTGTTTTCTCTACTTCATTACCAATTTTTCTCTATTTATGTGCCTATTTTTTTCTCTAAATTATTTACCTATTTTTCTCTATGTATTTACCTATTTTCTGTTTTTATTTACCACGTTTGTATTCTCTACTTCATTACCTATTTTTCACTATTTCTTTATCTATTTTTTTCTCTAATTTATTTACCTATTTTTTTATTTACCTTTTTTTCTTTGGTTTATTTACCTATTTTTCTCTATTTATTTACCTATTTTTTCTCTAGATAATTTACCTATTTTTTCTCTATTTATTTAACCATTTTTCTCTATTTATTTACCTATTTTTTCTCTAGTTATTTACCTATTTTTTACTTACCTTTTTTCTTTGATTTATTTAGCTATTTATCTATATTTATACACCTATTTTTTCTCTAGATAATTTAACTATTTTTCTCTATTTATTTACCTATTCTTTCTCTATTTATTTACCTCTTTTGTTTTCTCTATTTATTTACCTATTTTTCTCTAGTTATTTACCTCCTTTTTCTGTATTTATTCACCTACTTTGTTTTCTCTACTTCATTACCTATTTTTCTCTATTTATGTGCCTATTTTTTTCTCTAAATTATTTACCTATTTTTCTCTATGTATTTACCTATTTTCTGTTTTTATTTACCACGTTTGTATTCTCTACTTCATAACCTATTTTTCACTATTTCTTTATCTATTCTTTTCTCTAATTTATTTACCTACTTTTCTCTGTTTATTTACCTATTTTTCTCTATTTTATTTACCTATTTTTTATCTATTTATTTACCTATTTTTCTCTATTTATTTACCTCTTTTATCTCTATTTATTTACCTATTTTTCTCTATATATTTACCTATTTTTCTCTCTCATTTATTTACGTATTTTTTCTCTGTTTATTTACCAATTTTTTCCTCTAATTTATTTACCTATTTTTTATTTACCTTTTTTTCTTTGGATTATTTACCTATTTTTCTCTATTTATTTACCTATTTTTTCTCTAGATAATATACCTATTTTTCTCTATTTATTTACCTATTTTTTCTCTATTTATTTACCTCTTTTGTTTTCTCTATTTATTTACCTATTTTTCTCTAGTTATTTACCTTCTTTTTCTGTATTTATTTACCTACTTTGTTTTCTCTACTTCATTACCTATTTTTCTCTATTTATTTGCCTTTTTTTCTCTAATTTATTTACCTATTTTTTCTCTATTTATTTACCTATTTTTTCTCTATTTATTTTCCAATTTTTTCTCTATTCATTTACATTTTTTCTATTTATTTACCTCTTTCTTTCTCTAATTTATACACATATATTTTCTCTATTTATTTACCCATTTTTCTCTATTTATTTACCTATTTTTTCTCTAGTTATTTACCTATTTTTTATTTACCTTTTTTTCTTTGATTTATTTAGCTATTTATCTATATTTATTTACCTATTTTTTCTCTAGATAATTTGCCTATTTTTTCTCTATTTATTTGCCTATTCTTTTCTCTATTTTATTTACCTATTTCTTTATCTATTTATTTACCTATTTTTCTCTATTTATTTACCCCGTTTTTCTCTATTCATTTACATTTTTTCTATTTATTTACCTCTTTCTTTCTCTAATTTATACACATATATTTTCTCTATTTATTTACCCATTTATCTCTATTTATTTACCTATTTTTTCTCTAGATAATATACCTATTTTTTCTCTATTTATTTACCTATTTTTCTCTATTTATTTTCCAATTTTTTCTCTCTTCAGTTACTTTTTTCCATTTATTTACCTCTTTCTTTCTCTAATTTATACACATATATTTTCTCTAGTTATTTACCTCCTTTTTCTGTATTTATTTACCTACTTTGTTTTCTCTACTTCATTACCTATTTTTCTCTATTTATTTGCTTATTTTTTTCTCTAATTTATTTAACTACTTTTTCTCTATTTATTTACCTATTTTCTGTTTTTATTTACCACGTTTGTATTCTCTACTTCATAACCTATTTTTCACTATTTCTTTATCTATTCTTTTCTCTAATTTATTTACCTATTTTTCTCTGTTTATTTACCTATTTTTCTCTATTTTATTTACCTATTTTTTATCTATTTATTTACCTATTTTTCTCCATTTATTTACCTCTTTTATCTCTATTTATTTACCTATTTTTTCTCTATATATTTACCAATTTTTCTCTCTCATTTATTTACGTTTTTTCTCTGTTTATTTAACAATTTTTTCCTCTAATTTATTTACCTATTTTTTTATTTACCTTTTTTGTTTGGTTTATTTACCTATTTTTCTCTATTTATTTACCTATTTTTTCTCTAGATAATTTGCCTATTTTTTCTCTATTTATTTGCCTATTTTTTTCTCTATTTTATTTACTTATTTCTTTATCTATTTATTTACCTATTTTTCTCTATTTATTTACCCCTTTTTTCTCTATTTACTTACCTATTTTTTCTCTATATATTTACCTATTTTTCTCTCTCATTTATTTACGTATTTTTTCTCTGTTTATTTACCAATTTTTTCCTCTAATTTATTTACCTATTTTTTATTTACCTATTTTTCTCTATTTATTTACCTATTTTTTCTCTAGATAATATACCTATTTTTTCTCTATTTATTTACCTACTTTTTCTCTATTTATTTTCCAATTTTTTCTCTCTTCAGTTACTTTTTTCCATTTATTTACCTCTTTCTTTCTCTAATTTATACACATATATTTTCTCTAGTTATTTACCTCCTTTTTCTGTATTTATTTACCTACTTTGTTTTCTCTACTTCATTACCTATTTTTCTCTATTTATTTGCCTTTTTTTCTCTAATTTATTTACCTATTTTTTCTCTATTTATTTACCTATTTTTTCTCTATTTATTTTCCAATTTTTTCTCTATTCATTTACATTTTTTCTATTTATTTACCTCTTTCTTTCTCTAATTTATACACATATATTTTCTCTATTTATTTACCCATTTTTCTCTATTTACTTACCTATTTTTTCTCTAGTTATTTACCTATTTTTTATTTACCTTTTTTTCTTTGATTTATTTAGCTATTTATCTATATTTATTTACCTATTTTTTCTCTAGATAATTTGCCTATTTTTTCTCTATTTATTTGCCTATTTTTTTCTCTATTTTATTTACCTATTTCTTTATCTATTTATTTACCTATTTTTCTCTATTTATTTACCCCTTTTTTCTCTATTCATTTACATTTTTTCTATTTATTTACCTCTTTCTTTCTCTAATTTATACACATATATTTTCTCTATTTATTTACCCATTTTTCTCTATTTATTTACCTATTTTTTCTCTAGTTATTTACCTATTTTTTATTTACCTTTTTTTCTTTGATTTATTTAGCTATTTATCTATATTTATTTACATATTTTTTCTCTAGATAATTTGCCTATTTTTTCTCTATTTATTTGCCTATTTTTTCTCTATTTTATTTACCTATTTCTTTATCTATTTATATACCTATTTTTTACTTACCTTTTTTTCTTTGGATTATTTACCTATTTTTCTCTATTTATTCACCTATTTTTTCTCTAGATAATATACCTATTTTTTCTCTATTTATTTACCTATTTTTTCTCTATTTATTTTCCAATTTTTTCTCTCTTCAGTTACTTTTTTCCATTTATTTACCTCTTTCTTTCTCTAATTTATACACATATATTTTCTCTAGTTATTTACCTCCTTTTTCTGTATTTATTTACCTACTTTGTTTTCTCTACTTCATTACCTATTTTTCTCTATTTATTTGCTTATTTTTTTCTCTAATTTATTTACCTATTTTATCTCTATTTATTTACCTATTTTCTGTTTTTATTTACCACGTTTGTATTCTCTACTTCATTACCTATTTTTCACTATTTCTTTATCTATTTTTTTCTCTAATTTATTTACCTATTTTTTCTGTTTATTTACCTATTTTTCTCTATTTTATTTACCTACTTTTTCTCTATTTATTTACCTATTTTTTTCTCTAGTTATTTACCTATTTCTTTCTCTCATTTATTTAGCTATTTCTTCTCTGTTTAGTTACCTATTTTTTCCTCTAATTTATTTACCTTTTTTTCTTTGATTTATTTAGCTATTTATCTATATTTATACACCTATTTTTTCTCTAGATAATTTAACTACTTTTTTTCTATTTATTTACCTATTTTTTCTCTATTTATTTACCTCTTTTGTTTTCTCTATTTACTTACCTATTTCTCTCTACTTCATTACCTATTTTTCTCTATTTATTTACCTATTTTTCGCTCTCATTTATTTACGTATTTTTCTCTGTTTATTTAACAATTTTTTCCTCTAATTTATTTACCTATTCTTTTATTTACCTTTTTGTGTTTGGTTTATTTACCTATTTTTCTCTATTTATTTACCTATTTTTTCTCTAGATAATTTGCCTATTTTTTCTCTATTTATTTGCTATTTTTTTCTATTTTATTTACCTATTTCTTTATCTATTTATTTACCTATTTTTCTCTATTTATTTACCCCTTTTTTCTCTAATTTATTTACCTATTTTTTTCTCTAGTTTATTTACCTATTTTTGTCTATTTATTTGCCTATTTTTGTCTATTTATTTGCCTATTTTTTCTCTATTTTATTTACCTATTTTTTATCTATTTATTTACCTACTTTTTCTCTATTTATTTATCTATTTTTTCTCTAGATAATTTAACTATTTTTTCTCTATTTATTTACCTATTTTTCTCTATTTATTTACCTCTTTTGTTTTCTCTATTTATTTACCTATTTTTTCTCTATTTATTTACCTCTTTTGTTTTCTCTATTTATTTACCTATTTTTCTCTAGTTATTTACCTCCTTTTTCTGTAT
>NW_027488314.1:0-7118 GCF_050908995.1 Andrena cerasifolii | reverse complement strand
AGAAGTATACTAAATTTCAGCTTCAAAGGCATCGCCTTAAAGTTGCAAATAAGAGGCGCAGGCGTTTCAAGAGGCGTTCGAAAATTCTGCGTCTCTTCGTTAAACAATCACTGTCTCGAAACACCTGCGCCACTTCTCGCTCTTTGATTTGCTCTCCAGAGACGTTACTTTGTTCCATCTCTTTCGACTGCATGTTCTCCTGTTACAAAGCCCAATTTTGTGTATTCTCGAAATTTTCGCCAGATTTTGGCCAATAAATCAGGAGAAAATGAAGTGGAAAGAGGTATACTAAATTTCAGCTTCAAAGGCATCGCCTAAAAGTTGCAAATAAGAGGCGCAGGCCTTTCAAGAGGCGTTCGAAAAATCTGGGTCTCTTCGTTAACCAGTCACAGTCTCGAAACATCTGCGCCACATTTCGCGCTTTGATTTGCTCTCTGGAGACGTTACTTTGTGCCATCTCTTTCGACGGCATGTTCTCCTGTTACAAAGCCCAATTCTGTGGATTCTGAAAATTTTCGCCAGATTTTGCCCAATATATCAGGAAAACATGAAGTGGAAATAGGTATACTAAATTTCAGCTTCAAAGGCATCGCCTTAAAACTGCAATTAAGAGGCGCAGGCCTTTCAAGAGGCGTCCGAAAATTCTGCGTCTCTTCGTTAAACAAACACTGTCTCGAAACACCTGCGCCACTTCTCGCTCTTTGATTTGCTCTCCAGAGACGTTACTTGGTTCCATCTCTTTCGACGGCATGTTGTCCTGTTACGAAGCACAATTTTGTGTATTCTCGAAATTTTCGCCAGATTTTGGCCAATAAATCAGGAGAAAATGAAGTGGAAAGAGGTATACTAAATTTCAGCTTCAAAGGCATCGCCTTAAAGTTGCAAATAAGAGGCGCAGGCCTTTCAAGAGGCTTTCGAAAATTCTGCGTCTCTTCGTTAAACAAACACTGTCTCGAAACACCTGCGCCACTTCTCGCTCTTTGATTTGCTCTCCAGAGACGTTACTTGGTTCCATCTCTTTCGACGGCATGTTGTCCTGTTACGAAGCACAATTTTGTGTATTCTCGAAATTTTCGCCAGATTTTGGCCAATAAATCAGGAGAAAATGAAGTGGAAAGAGGTATACTAAATTTCAGCTTCAAAGGCATCGCCTTAAAGTTGCAAATAAGAGGCGCAGGCCTTTCAAGAGGCTTTCGAAAATTCTGCGTCTCTTCGTGAAACAGTCACTGTCTCGAAACACCTGCGCCACTTCTCGGTCTTTGATTTGCTCTCCGGAGACATTACTTCGTTCCATCTGTTTCGACAGCATGTTCTCCTGTTACAAAGCCCAATTTTGTGTATTCTTGAAATTTTCGCCAGATTTTGGCCAATAAATCAGGAGAAAATGAAGTGGAAAGAGGTATACTAAATTTCAGCTTCAAAGGCTTCGCCTTAATGTTGCAAATAAGAGGCGCAGGCCGTTCAAGAGGCGTTCGAAAATTCTGCGTCTCTACGTTAATCAGTCACTGTCTCGAAACGTGTGCGCCACATTTCGCTCATTGATTTGCCCTCCGGAGACGTTACTTTGTGCCATCTCTTTCGACGGCATGTTCTCCTGTTACAAAGCCCAATTCTGTGGATTCTGAAAATTTTCGCCAGATTTTGGCCAATATATCAGGAGAACATGAAGTGGAAAGAGGTATACTAAATTTCAGCTTCAAAGGCATAGCCTTAAACTTGCAATTAAGAGGCGCAGGCCTTTCACGAGGCGTTCGAAAATTCTGCGTCTCTTGGTTAAACTGTCACTGTTTCGAAACACCTGCGCCACTTCTCGCTCTTTGATTTGCTCTCCAGAGACGTTACTTTGTTCCATCTCTTTCGAAGGCATGTTCTCCTGTTACAAAGCCCAATTTTGTGCATTCTGAAAATTTTCGCCAGATTTTGGCCAATATATCAGGAGAACATGAAGTGGAAAGAGGTATACTAAATTTCAGCTTCAAAGGCATCGCCTTAAACTTGCAATTAAGAGGCGCAGGCCTTTCAAGAGGCGTTCGAAAATTCTGCGTCTCTTCGTTAAACAATCACTATCTCGAAACACCTGCGCCACTTCTCGCTCTTTGATTTGCTCTCCAGAGACGTTACTTTGTTCCATCTCGTTCGAAGGCATGTTCTCCTGTTACAAAGCCCAATTTTGTGCATTCTGAAAATTTTCGCCAGATTTTGGCCAATATATCAGGAGAACATGAAATGGAAAGAGGTATACTAAATTTCAGCTTCAAAGGCATCGCCTTAAAACTGCAATTAAGAGGCGCAGGCCTTTCAAGAGGCGTCCGAAAATTCTGCGTCTCTTCGTTAAACAATCACTGTCTCGAAACACCTGCGCCACTTCTCGCTCTTTGATTTGCTCTCCAGAGACGTTACTTGGTTCCATCTCTTTCGACGGCATGTTGTCCTGTTACAAAGCCCAATTTTGTGCATTCTGAAAATTTTCGCCAGATTTTGGCCAATAAATCAGGAGAAAATGAAGTGGAAAGAGGTATACTAAATTTCAGCTTCAAAGGCTTCGCCTTAATGTTGCAAATAAGAGGCGCAGGCCGTTCAAGAGGCGTTCGAAAATTCTGCGTCTCTACGTTAATCAGTCACTGTCTCGAAACATGTGCGCCACATTTCGCTCATTGATTTGCCCTCCGGAGACGTTACTTTGTGCCATCTCTTTCGACGGCATGTTCTCCTGTTACAAAGCCCAATTCTGTGGATTCTGAAAATTTTCGCCAGATTTTGGCCAATATATCAGGAGAACATGAAGTGGAAAGAGGTATACTAAATTTCAGCTTCAAAGGCATCGCCTTAAAGTTGCAAATAAGAGGCGCAGGCCTTTCAAGAGGCTTTCGAAAATTCTGCGTCTCTTCGTGAAACAGTCACTGTCTCGAAACACCTGCGCCACTTCTCGCTCTTTGATTTGCTCTCCTGAGACATTACTTCGTTCCATCTCTTTCGACGGCATGTTCTCCTGTTACAAAGCCCAATTTTGTGCATTCTGAAAATTTTCGCCAGATTTTGGCCAATATATCAGGAGAACATGAAGTCAAAAGAGGTATACTAAATTTCAGCTTCAAAGGCATCGCCTTAAAACTGCAATTAAGAGGCGCAGGCCTTTCAAGAGGCGTCCGAAAATTCTGCGTCTCTTCGTTAAACAAACACTGTCTCGAAACACCTGCGCCACTTCTCGCTCTTTGATTTGCTCTCCAGAGACGTTACTTGGTTCCATCTCTTTCGACGGCATATTGTCCTGTTACGAAGCACAATTTTGTGTATTCTCGAAATTTTCGCCAGATTTTGGCCAATAAATCAGGAGAAAATGAAGTGGAAAGAGGTATACTAAATTTCAGCTTCAAAGGCATCGCCTTAAAGTTGCAAATAAGAGGCGCAGGCCTTTCAAGAGGCTTTCGAAAATTCTGCGTCTCTTCGTTAAACTGTCACTGTTTCGAAACACCTGCGCCACTTCTCGCTATTTGATTTGCTCTCCAGAGACGTTACTTTGTTCCATCTCTTTCGACGGCATGTTGTCATGTTACAAAGCACAATTTTGTGTATCCTCGAAATTTTCGCCAGATTTTGGCCAATATATCAGGAGAAAATGAAGTGGAAAGAGGTATACTAAATTTTAGCTTCAAAGGTATCGCCTTAAAGTTACAAATCATAGGCGCAGGCCTTTCAAGAGGCGTTCGAAAATTCTGCGTGTCTTCGTTAAACAGTCATTGTCTCGAAAGATCTGCGCCACTTCTCGCTCTTTGATTTGCTCTCCGGAGACATTACTTCGTTCCATCTCTTTCGACGGCATGTTCTCCTGTTACAAAGCCCAATTTTGTGTATTCTCGAAATTTTCGCCAGATTTTGGCCAATAAATCAGGAGAAAATGAAGTGGAAAGAGGTATACTAAATTTCAGCTTCAAAGGCTTCGCCTTAATGTTGCAAATAAGAGGCGCAGGCCGCTCAAGAGGCGTTCGAAAATTCTGCGTCTCTACGTTAATCAGTCACTGTCTCGAAACATGTGCGCCACATTTCGCTCATTGATTTGCCCTCCGGAGACGTTACTTTGTGCCATCTCTTTCGACGGCATGTTCTCCTGTTACAAAGCCCAATTCTGTGGATTCTGAAAATTTTCGCCAGATTTTGGCCAATAAATCAGGAGAAAATGAAGTGGAAAGAGGTATACTAAATTTCAGCTTCAAAGGCTTCGCCTTAATGTTGCAAATAAGAGGCGCAGGCCGTTCAAGAGGCGTTCGAAAATTCTGCGTCTCTACGTTAAACAGTCACAGTCTCGAAACATCTGCGCCACATTTCGCTCTTTGATTTGCTCTCCGGAGACGTTACTTTGTGCCATCTCTTTCGACGGCATGTTCTCCTGTTACAAAGCCCAATTCTGTGCATTCTGAAAATTTTCGCCAGATTTTGGCCAATATATCAGGAGAAAATGAAGTGGAAAGAGGTATACTAAATTTTAGCTTCAAAGGTATCGCCTTAAAGTTACAAATCATAGGCGCAGGCCTTTCAAGAGGCGTTCGAAAATTCTGCGTGTCTTCGTTAAACAGTCATTGTCTCGAAAGATCTGCGCCACTTCTCGCTCTTTGATTTGCTCTCCGGAGACATTACTTCGTTCCATCTCTTTCGACGGCATGTTCTCCTGTTACAAAGCCCAATTTTGTGTATTCTCGAAATTTTCGCCAGATTTTGGCCAATAAATCAGGAGAAAATGAAGTGGAAAGAGGTATACTAAATTTCAGCTTCAAAGGCTTCGCCTTAATGTTGCAAATAAGAGGCGCAGGCCGCTCAAGAGGCGTTCGAAAATTCTGCGTCTCTACGTTAATCAGTCACTGTCTCGAAACATGTGCGCCACATTTCGCTCATTGATTTGCCCTCCGGAGACGTTACTTTGTGCCATCTCTTTCGACGGCATGTTCTCCTGTTACAAAGCCCAATTCTGTGGATTCTGAAAATTTTCGCCAGATTTTGGCCAATAAATCAGGAGAAAATGAAGTGGAAAGAGGTATACTAAATTTCAGCTTCAAAGGCTTCGCCTTAATGTTGCAAATAAGAGGCGCAGGCCGTTCAAGAGGCGTTCGAAAATTCTGCGTCTCTACGTTAAACAGTCACAGTCTCGAAACATCTGCGCCACATTTCGCTCTTTGATTTGCTCTCTGGAGACGTTACTTTGTGCCATCTCTTTCGACGGCATGTTCTCCTGTTACAAAGCCCAATTTTGTGCATTCTGAAAATTTTCGCCAGATTTTGGCCAATATATCAGGAGAACATGAAGTCAAAAGAGGTATACTAAATTTCAGCTTCAAAGGCATGCCTTAAACTTGCAATTAAGAGGCGCAGGCCTTTCATGAGGCGTTCGAAAATTCTGCGTCTCTTCGTTAAACAGTCTCTGTCTCGAAATATCTGCGCCACTTCTCGCTCTTTGATTTGCTCTCCGGAGACGTTACTTTGTGCCATCTCTTTCGACGGCATGTTCTCCTGTTACAAAGCCCAATTCTGTGCATTCTGAAAATTTTCGCCAGATTTTGGCCAATATATCAGAAGAACATGAAGTCAAAAGAGGTATACTAAATTTCAGCTCCAAAAGCGTCGCCTTAAAGTTGCAAATAAGAGGCGCAGGCCTTTCAAGAGGCTTTCGAAAATTCTGCTTCTCTTCGTGAAACAGTCACTGTCTCGAAACACCTGCGCCACTTCTCGCTCTTTGATTTGCTCTCCGGAGACATTACTTCGTTCCATCTCTTTCGACGGCATGTTCTCCTGTTACAAAGCCTAATTTTGTGTATCCTCGAAGTTTTCGCCAGATTTTGTCCAATAAATCAGGAGAAAATGTAGTGGAAAGAGGTATACTAAATTTCAGCTTCAAAGGCATCGCCTTAATGTTGCAAATAAGAGGCGCAGGCCTTTCAAGAGGCGTTCGAAAATTCTGCGTCTCTATGTTAATCAGTCACTGTCTCGAAACATCTGCGCCACATTTCGCTCTTTGATTTGCTCTCTGGAGACGTTACTTTGTGCCATCTCTTTCGACGGCATGTTCTCCTGTTACAAAGCCCAATTTTGTGCATTCTGAAAATTTTCGCCAGATTTTGGCCAATATATCAGGAGAACATGAAGTCAAAAGAGGTATACTAAATTTCAGCTTCAAAGGCATCGCCTTAAAGTTGCAAATAAGAGGCGCAGGCCTTTCAAGAGGCTTTCGAAAATTCTGCGTCTCTTCGTGAAACAGTCACTGTCTCGAAACACCTGCGCCACTTCTCGCTCTTTGATTTGCTCTCCTGAGACATTACTTCGTTCCATCTCTTTCGACGGCATGTTCTCCTGTTACAAAGCCCAATTTTGTGCATTCTGAAAATTTTCGCCAGATTTTGGCCAATATATCAGGAGAACATGAAGTCAAAAGAGGTATACTAAATTTCAGCTTCAAAGGCATCGCCTTAAAACTGCAATTAAGAGGCGCAGGCCTTTCAAGAGGCGTCCGAAAATTCTGCGTCTCTTCGTTAAACAAACACTGTCTCGAAACACCTGCGCCACTTCTCGCTCTTTGATTTGCTCTCCAGAGACGTTACTTGGTTCCATCTCTTTCGACGGCATGTTGTCCTGTTACGAAGCACAATTTTGTGTATTCTCGAAATTTTCGCCAGATTTTGGCCAATAAATCAGGAGAAAATGAAGTGGAAAGAGGTATACTAAATTTCAGCTTCAAAGGCATCGCCTTAAAGTTGCAAATAAGAGGCGCAGGCCTTTCAAGAGGCTTTCGAAAATTCTGCGTCTCTTCGTTAAACAAACACTGTCTCGAAACACCTGCGCCACTTCTCGCTCTTTGATTTGCTCTCCAGAGACGTTACTTGGTTCCATCTCTTTCGACGGCATGTTGTCCTGTTACGAAGCACAATTTTGTGTATTCTCGAAATTTTCGCCAGATTTTGGCCAATAAATCAGGAGAAAATGAAGTGGAAAGAGGTATACTAAATTTCAGCTTCAAAGGCTTCGCCTTAATGTTGCAAATAAGAGGCGCAGGCCGCTCAAGAGGCGTTCGAAAATTCTGCGTCTCTACGTTAATCAGTCACTGTCTCGAAACATGTGCGCCACATTTCGCTCAT
>NW_027488313.1:2500-7135 GCF_050908995.1 Andrena cerasifolii | reverse complement strand
TTTAATTTTTTTTTTAAATTTTTAAATTTTTTTTTTAATTTTTAATTTTTTTTTTAATTTTTAAAACTTTTTTTTAATTTTTAAATTTTTTTTCTAATTTTTAAATTTTTTTTTTAATTTTTAAAATTTTTTTTTATTTTTTTTTAATTTTTGAAAATTTTTCTAAATCTTTTTTTTAATTTTTTTAAAAGTATTATTTTTTTATTTCAGAAATGTTATTTAATTTTTAAAATTTTCTTGAAACTTTTTTTTAATTTTTTAAACAAAATTTTTTAATTTTTTAAAAATTTTTTTTTAAATTTTTAAATTTTTTTTTAAATTTTTAAAATTTTTTTTAAATTTTTTTAAAATTTTTTTAAAATTATAACTTTTTTATTTCAAAAAATGTTTTTTAATTTTTTTTAAATTTTTTTTCTTTTATTTTAATTTTTCCAAATTTTTTTAATATTTTAAATTTTTTTAAATTTTCTTATAATTTTTTTTAATTTTTAAAATTTTTTTTAAATTTTTTTAAATTTTCTTTTATTTTTTTTGAATTTTTGAAAATTTTTCTATATTTTTGTTTAATTTTTTTAAAAGTTTTATTTTTTATTTCAAAAATGTTTTTTAATTTTTTGAAAAATTTTTTATAATTTTTATTTTTTAGAATTTTCTTAAAACTTTTTTTTTAATTTTTTAAACAAAATTTTTTAATTTTTTAATTTTTTTAAATTTTTTTTTTAAATATTCTTATAATTTTTTTTAATTTTTAAAATTTTTTAAAAAATTAAAAAAAAAATTCTAAATTTGTTTCAATTTTTTAAGAAAATTAAAAAAAAATTATTTATTTTTTAATTTTTTTAATTTTTTCAATTTTTTCAATTTTTTTTAAATTTTCTTATAATTTTTTTTAATTTTTAAAATTTCTTATAATTTTTTTTAATTTTTAAATTTTGTTTTTAAATTTTTTTTGTATACTTTTTAATTTTTTTAATTTTAAATTTTTTTTTTAAATTATTTACATTTTTTAATTTTTTTAATATTATAAAATTTTTTTAATTTTTAAATTTTTTTTTAAATTTTTAAATTTTTTTTTAATTTTTAATTTTTTTTTATTTTTTTTTAAATTATTTATATTTTTTAATTTTTTAATTTTTTTAATTTTTTTAATTTTAAAATTTTTTTTTTAATTTTTTAAATTTTTTTTTTTCAATTTTTATTTTTTTTTAAATTTTTTTTTAATTTTTAAAATTTTCTTAAAATTTTTTTTTTAATTTTTTAAACAAAATTTTTTAATTTTTAAAATTTTTTTTTAATTTAAAATTTTTTTTTTTAATTTTTAAATTTTTTTTTAATTTTAAAATTATTATTTTTAATTTTATTTTTTTTTTAGTTTTTTAAAAATTTTTTTAATTTTTAAAATTTTTTTTAATTTTAAATTTTTTTTTAATTTTTAAATTTTTTTTTTAATTTTAAATTTTTTTTAATTTTTAATTTTTTTTTATTTTTTTTTAATTTTTGAAAATTTTTCTAAATTTTTTTTTAATTTTTTTAAAAGTATTATTTTTTTATTTCAAAAATGTTTTTAATTTTTTTAATTTTTTCAAATTTTTAAATTTTTTTTAAATTTTCTTATATTTTTTTTAATTTTTAAAAAAATTTTTAAACTTATTAAAAAAAAATTTTTTATAATTTTTTTTAAAATTTTTATTTTAATTTTTTTTTAATTTTTAAATTTTTTTTTAAAAATTATTTATATTCTTTTAATTTTTTAGTTTAATTTTTTTTTAAATTTTTAAATTTTTTTTTTAATTTTTAATTTTTTTTTTAATTTTTAAAACTTTTTTTTAATTTTTAAATTTTTTTTCTAATTTTTAAATTTTTTTTTAATTTTTAAAATTTTTTTTTATTTTTTTTTAATTTTTGAAAATTTTTCTAAATCTTTTTTTTAATTTTTTTAAAAGTATTATTTTTTTATTTCAGAAATGTTATTTAATTTTTAAAATTTTCTTGAAACTTTTTTTTAATTTTTTAAACAAAATTTTTTAATTTTTTAAAAATTTTTTTTAAATTTTTAAATTTTTTTTTAAATTTTTAAATTTTTTTTAAATTTTTTTAAAATTTTTTTAAAATTATAACTTTTTTATTTCAAAAAATGTTTTTTAATTTTTTTTAAATTTTTTTTCTTTTATTTTAATTTTTCCAAATTTTTTTAATATTTTAAATTTTTTTAAATTTTCTTATAATTTTTTTTAATTTTTAAAATTTTTTTTAAATTTTTTTAAATTTTCTTTTATTTTTTTTGAATTTTTGAAAATTTTTCTATATTTTTGTTTAATTTTTTTAAAAGTTTTATTTTTTATTTCAAAAATGTTTTTTAATTTTTTGAAAAATTTTTTATAATTTTTATTTTTTTATTTTTTAGAATTTTCTTAAAACTTTTTTTTTAATTTTTTAAACAAAATTTTTTAATTTTTTTATTTTTTTTAAATTTTTTTTTAAATATTCTTATAATTTTTTTAATTTTTAAAATTTTTTAAAAAATTAAAAAAAAAAATTCTAAATTTGTTTCAATTTTTTAAGAAAATTAAAAAAAAATTATTTATTTTTAATTTTTTTAATTTTTTCAATTTTTCAATTTTTTTTAAATTTTCTTATAATTTTTTTTAATTTTTTAAAAATTTCTTATAATTTTTTTTAATTTTTAAATTTTGTTTTTAAATTTTTTTTGTATACTTTTTAATTTTTTAATTTTTAAATTTTTTTTTAAATTATTTACATTTTTTAATTTTTTTAATATTATAAAATTTTTTTAATTTTTAAATTTTTTTTTAAATTTTTAAATTTTTTTTAATTTTTAATTTTTTTTTATTTTTTTTTAAATTATTTATATTTTTTAATTTTTTAATTTTTTTAATTTTTTTAATTTTAAAATTTTTTTTTTAATTTTTTAAATTTTTTTTTTTCAATTTTTATTTTTTTTTAAATTTTTTTTTAATTTTTAAAATTTTCTTAAAATTTTTTTTTAATTTTTTAAACAAAATTTTTTAATTTTTAAAATTTTTTTTTAATTTAAAATTTTTTTTTTTAATTTTTAAATTTTTTTTTAATTTTAAAATTATTATTTTTAATTTTATTTTTTTTTTAGTTTTTTAAAAATTTTTTTAATTTTTAAAATTTTTTTTAATTTTTAAATTTTTTTTTAATTTTTAAATTTTTTTTTTTAATTTTAAATTTTTTTTAATTTTTAATTTTTTTTATTTTTTTTTAATTTTTGAAAATTTTTCTAAATTTTTTTTTAATTTTTTTAAAAGTATTATTTTTTTATTTCAAAAATGTTTTTAATTTTTTTAATTTTTTTCAAATTTTTAAATTTTTTTTAAATTTTCTTATATTTTTTTTAATTTTTAAAAAAATTTTTAAACTTATTAAAAAAAATTTTTTTATAATTTTTTTTAAAATTTTTATTTTAATTTTTTTTTAATTTTTAAATTTTTTTTTAAAAATTATTTATATTCTTTTAATTTTTTAGTTTAATTTTTTTTTTAAATTTTTAAATTTTTTTTTAATTTTTAATTTTTTTTTTAAAACTTTTTTTTAATTTTTAAATTTTTTTTCTAATTTTTAAATTTTTTTTTTAATTTTTAAAATTTTTTTTTATTTTTTTTTAATTTTTGAAAATTTTTCTAAATCTTTTTTTTAATTTTTTTAAAAGTATTATTTTTTTATTTCAGAAATGTTATTTAATTTTTAAAATTTTCTTGAAACTTTTTTTTAATTTTTTAAACAAAATTTTTTAATTTTTTAAATTTTTTTTTAAATTTTTAAATTTTTTTTTAAATTTTTAAAATTTTTTTAAAATTTTTTTAAATTTTTTTTAAAATTATAACTTTTTTATTTCAAAAAATGTTTTTTAATTTTTTTTAAATTTTTTTTCTTTTATTTTAATTTTTCCAAATTTTTTTAATATTTTAAATTTTTTTAAATTTTCTTATAATTTTTTTTAATTTTTAAAATTTTTTTAAAATTTTTTTAAATTTTCTTTTATTTTTTTTGAATTTTTGAAAATTTTTCTATATTTTTGTTTAATTTTTTTAAAAGTTTTATTTTTTTATTTCAAAAATGTTTTTTAATTTTTTTAATTTTTTCAAATTTTTAATTTTTTTTTAAATTATTTATATTTTTTAATTTTTCTAATTTTTCTAATTTTTTTAACTTTTAAAAATTTGTTTTTAAATTTTTTTTTAATTTTTAAAATTTTTTAAAATTTTTTTTTTAATTTTTGAAAATTTTTCTAAATTTTTTTTTAATTTTTTTTAAAAGTATTATTTTTTATTTCAAAAATGTTTTTTAATTTTTTAAAAATTTTTTTATAATTTTTATTTTTTAGAATTTTCTTAAAACTTTTTTTTTAATTTTTTAAACAAAATTTTTTAATTTTTTTATTTTTTTAAATATTCTTATAATTTTTTTTTAATTTTTAAAATTTTTTAAAAAATTAAAAAAAAAATTCTAAATTTGTTTCAATTTTTTAAGAAAATTAAAAAAAAATTATTTATTTTAAAATTTTTTTTGTATATTTTTTAATTTTTTTAATTTTTTTAATTTTAAATTTTTTTTTTAAATTATTTATATTTTTTAATTTTTTTAATTTTT
>NW_027488312.1:0-7142 GCF_050908995.1 Andrena cerasifolii | reverse complement strand
TTCGTTTGTTCGTTTGTTCGTTTGTTCGTTTGTTCGTTTGTTCGTTTGTTCTTTGGTTCGTTGGTTCGTTAGTTCGTTGGTTCGTTGGTTCGTTGGTTCGTTGGTTCGTTGGTTCGTTTGTTCGTTTGTTCGTTTGTTCGTTGGTTCGTTGGTTCGTTGGTTCGTTGGTTCGTTTGTTTCTTTGTTTCTTTCTTTCTTTGTTCGTTTGTTCGTTTGTTCGTTTGTTCGTTTGTTCGTTTGTTCGTTTGTTCGTTTGTTCGTTTGTTCGTTTGTTCGTTTGTTCGTTTGTTCGTTTGTTCGTTGGTTCGTTGGTTCGTTGGTTCGTTGGTTCGTTGGTTCGTTGGTTCGTTGGTTCGTTGGTTCGTTGGTTCGTTGGTTCGTTGGTTCGTTGGTTCGTTGGTTCGTTGGTTCGTTGGTTCGTTGGTTCGTTGGTTCGTTGGTTCGTTGGTTCGTTGGTTCGTTGGTTCGTTGGTTCGTCGATTCGTTCGTTCGTTGGTCCGTTGGTTCGTTGGTTCGTTTGTTTCTTTGTTTCTTTCTTTCTTTGTTCGTTTGTTCGTTTGTTCGTTTGTTCGTTTGTTCGTTGGTTCGTTGGTTCGCTGGTTCCTTGGTTCGTTGGTTCGTTGGTTCGTTGGTTCGTTGGTTCGTTGGTTCGTTGGTTCGTTGGTTCGTTGGTTCGTTGGTTCGTTGGTTCGTTGGTTCGTTGGTTCGTTGGTTCGTTGGTTCGTTTGTTCGTTTGTTCGTTTGTTCGTTTGTTCGTTTGTTCGTTGGTTCGTTGGTTCGTTGGTTCGTTGGTTCGTTGGTTCGTTGGTTCGTTGGTTCGTTGGTTCGTTGGTTCGTTGGTTCGTTGGTTCGTTTGTTCGTTTGTTCGTTTGATCGTTTGTTCGTTTGTTCGTTTGTTCGTTTGTTCGTTGGTTCGTTGGTTCGTTGGTTCGTTGGTTCGTTGGTTCGTTGGTTCGTTGGTTCGTTGGTTCGTTGGTTCGTTGGTTCGTTGGTTCGTTGGATCGTTGGTTCGTTGGTTCGTTTGTTTCTTTGTTTCTTTCTTTCTTTGTTCGTTCGTTCGTTTGTTCATTTGTTCGTTTGTTCGTTTGTTCGTTTGATCGTTTGTTCGTTGCTTCGTTGGTTCGTTGGTTCGTTGGTTCGTTGGTTCGTTGGTTCGTTGGTTCGTTGGTTCGTTGGTTCGTTTGTTCGTTTGTTCGTTTGTTCGTTTGTTCGTTTGTTCGTTTGTTCGTTTGTTCGTTTGTTCGTTTGTTCGTTTGTTCGTTTGTTCGTTTGTTCGTTTGTTCGTTTGTTCGTTGGTTCGTTGGTTCGTTGGTTCGTTGGTTCGTTGGTTCGTTGGTTCGTTGGTTCGTTGGTTCGTTGGTTCGTTGGTTCGTTGGTTCGTTGGTTCGTTGGTTCGTTGGTTCGTTGGTTCGTTGGTTCGTTTGTTCGTTTGTTCGTTTGTTCGTTTGTTCGTTGGTTCGTTGGTTCGTTGGTTCGTTGGTTCGTTGGTTCGTTGGTTCGTTGGTTCGTTGATTCGTTGGTTCGTTGGTTCGTTGGTTCGTTGGTTCGTTGGTTCGTTGGTTCGTTGGTTCGTTGGTTCGTTGGTTCGTTGGTTCGTTGGTTCGTTGGTTCGTTGGTTCGTTGGTTCGTTGGTTCGTTGGTTCGTTGGTTCGTTGGTTCGTTGATTCGTTGGTTCGTTGGTTCGTTGGTTCGTTGGTTCGTTGGTTCGTTGGTTCGTTGGTTCGTTGGTTCGTTGGTTCGTTGGTTCGTTGGTTCGTTGGTTCGTTGGTTCGTTGGTTCGTTGGTTCGTTGGTTCGTTGGTTCGTTGGTTCGTCGATTCGTTCGTTCGTTGGTCCGTTGGTTCGTTGGTTCGTTTGTTTCTTTGTTTCTTTCTTTCTTTGTTCGTTTGTTCGTTTGTTCGTTTGTTCGTTTGTTCGTTGGTTCGTTGGTTCGCTGGTTCCTTGGTTCGTTGGTTCGTTGGTTCGTTGGTTCGTTGGTTCGTTGGTTCGTTGGTTCGTTGGTTCGTTGGTTCGTTGGTTCGTTGGTTCGTTGGTTCGTTGGTTCGTTTGTTCGTTTGTTCGTTTGTTCGTTTGTTCGTTTGTTCGTTGGTTCGTTGGTTCGTTGGTTCGTTGGTTCGTTGGTTCGTTGGTTCGTTGGTTCGTTGGTTCGTTGGTTCGTTGGTTCGTTGGTTCGTTTGTTCGTTTGTTCGTTTGATCGTTTGTTCGTTTGTTCGTTTGTTCGTTTGTTCGTTGGTTCGTTGGTTCGTTGGTTCGTTGGTTCGTTGGTTCGTTGGTTCGTTGGTTCGTTGGTTCGTTGGTTCGTTGGTTCGTTGGTTCGTTGGTTCGTTGGTTCGTTGGTTCGTTGGTTCGTTGGTTCGTTGGTTCGTTGGTTCGTTGGTTCGTTGGTTCGTTGGTTCGTTGGTTCGTTTGTTCGTTTGTTCGTTTGTTCGTTTGTTCGTTTGTTCGTTGGTTCGTTGGTTCGTTGGTTCGTTGGTTCGTTGGTTCGTTGGTTCGTTGGTTCGTTGATTCGTTGGTTCGTTGGTTCGTTGGTTCGTTGGTTCGTTGGTTCGTTGGTTCGTTGGTTCGTTGGTTCGTTGGTTCGTTGGTTCGTTGGTTCGTTGGTTCGTTGGTTCGTTGGTTCGTTGGTTCGTTGGTTCGTTGGTTCGTTGGTTCGTTGATTCGTTGGTTCGTTGGTTCGTTGGTTCGTTGGTTCGTTGGTTCGTTGGTTCGTTGGTTCGTTGGTTCGTTGGTTCGTTGGTTCGTTGGTTCGTTGGTTCGTTGGTTCGTTGGTTCGTTGGTTCGTTGGTTCGTTGGTTCGTTGGTTCGTTGGTTCGTCGATTCGTTCGTTCGTTGGTCCGTTGGTTCGTTGGTTCGTTTGTTTCTTTGTTTCTTTCTTTCTTTGTTCGTTTGTTCGTTTGTTCGTTTGTTCGTTTGTTCGTTGGTTCGTTGGTTCGCTGGTTCCTTGGTTCGTTGGTTCGTTGGTTCGTTGGTTCGTTGGTTCGTTGGTTCGTTGGTTCGTTGGTTCGTTGGTTCGTTGGTTCGTTGGTTCGTTGGTTCGTTGGTTCGTTTGTTCGTTTGTTCGTTTGTTCGTTTGTTCGTTTGTTCGTTGGTTCGTTGGTTCGTTGGTTCGTTGGTTCGTTGGTTCGTTGGTTCGTTGGTTCGTTGGTTCGTTGGTTCGTTGGTTCGTTGGTTCGTTTGTTCGTTTGTTCGTTTGATCGTTTGTTCGTTTGTTCGTTTGTTCGTTTGTTCGTTGGTTCGTTGGTTCGTTGGTTCGTTGGTTCGTTGGTTCGTTGGTTCGTTGGTTCGTTGGTTCGTTGGTTCGTTGGTTCGTTGGTTCGTTGGATCGTTGGTTCGTTGGTTCGTTGGTTCGTTGGTTCGTTGGTTCGTTGGTTCGTTGGTTCGTCGATTCGTTCGTTCGTTGGTCCGTTGGTTCGTTGGTTCGTTTGTTTCTTTGTTTCTTTCTTTCCTTGTTCGTTTGATCGTTTGTTCGTTTGTTCGTTTGTTCGTTGGTTCGTTGGTTCGCTGGTTCCTTGGTTCGTTGGTTCGTTGGTTCGTTGGCTCGTTGGTTCGTTGGTTCGTTGGTTCGTTGGTTCGTTGGTTCGTTGGTTCGTTTGTTCGTTTGTTCGTTTGTTCGTTTGTTCGTTTGTTCGTTTGTTCGTTGGTTCGTTGGTTCGTTGGTTCGTTGGTTCGTTGGTTCGTTGGTTCGTTGGTTCGTTGGTTCGTTGGTTCGTTGGTTCGTTGGTTCGTTGGATCGTTGGTTCGTTGGTTCGTTTGTTTCTTTGTTTCTTTCTTTCTTTGTTCGTTCGTTCGTTTGTTCATTTGTTCGTTTGTTCGTTTGTTCGTTTGATCGTTTGTTCGTTGCTTCGTTGGTTCGTTGGTTCGTTGGTTCGTTGGTTCGTTGGTTCGTTGGTTCGTTGGTTCGTTGGTTCGTTTGTTCGTTTGTTCGTTTGTTCGTTTGTTCGTTTGTTCGTTTGTTCGTTTGTTCGTTTGTTCGTTTGTTCGTTTGTTCGTTTGTTCGTTTGTTCGTTTGTTCGTTTGTTCGTTTGTTCGTTTGTTCGTTGGTTCGTTGGTTCGATGGTTCGTTGGTTCGTTGGTTCGTTTGTTCGTTTGTTCGTTTGTTCGTTTGTTCGTTTGTTCGTTTGTTCGTTTGTTCGTTTGTTCGTTTGTTCGTTTGTTCGTTTGTTCGTTTGTTCGTTTGTTCGTTTGTTCGTTGGTTCGTTGGTTCGATGGTTCGTTGGTTCGTTTGTTCGTTTGTTCGTTGGTTCGTTGGTTCGTTGGTTCGTTGGTTCGTTGGTTCGTTGGTTCGTTGGTTCGTTGGTTCGTTGGTTCGTTGGTTCGTTGGTTCGTTGGTTCGTTGGTTCGTTGGTTCCTTGGTTCGTTTGTTCGTTTGTTCGTTTGTTCGTTTGTTCGTTTGTTCGTTGGTTCGTTGGTTCGTTGGTTCGTTGGTTCGTTGGTTCGTTGGTTCGTTGGTTCGTTGATTCGTTGGTTCGTTGGTTCGTTGGTTCGTTGGTTCGTTGGTTCGTTGGTTCGTTGGTTCGTTGATTCGTTGGTTCGTTGGTTCGTTGGTTCGTTGGTTCGTTGGTTCGTTGGTTCGTTGGTTCGTTGGTTCGTTGGTTCGTTGGTTCGTCGATTCGTTCGTTCGTTGGTCCGTTGGTTCGTTGGTTCGTTTGTTTCTTTGTTTCTTTCTTTCTTTGTTCGTTTGTTCGTTTGTTCTTTTGTTCGTTTGTTCGTTGGTTCGTTGGTTCGCTGGTCCCTTGGTTCGTTGGTTCGTTGGTTCGTTGGTTCGTTGGTTCGTTGGTTCGTTGGTTCGTTGGTTCGTTGGTTCGTTGGTTCGTTTGTTCGTTTGTTCGTTTGTTCGTTTGTTCGTTTGTTCGTTTGTTCGTTGGTTCGTTGGTTCGTTGGTTCGTTGGTTCGTTGGTTCGTTGGTTCGTTGGTTCGTTGGTTCGTTGGTTCGTTGGTTCGTTGGATCGTTGGTTCGTTGGTTCGTTTGTTTCTTTGTTTCTTTCTTTCTTTGTTCGTTCGTTCGTTTGTTCATTTGTTCGTTTGTTCGTTTGTTCGTTTGATCGTTTGTTCGTTGCTTCGTTGGTTCGTTGGTTCGTTGGTTCGTTGGTTCGTTGGTTCGTTGGTTCGTTGGTTCGTTGGTTCGTTTGTTCGTTTGTTCGTTTGTTCGTTTGTTCGTTTGTTCGTTGGTTCGTTGGTTCGTTGGTTCGTTGGTTCGTTGGTTCGTTGGTTCGTTGGTTCGTTGGTTCGTTGGTTCGTTGGTTCGTTGGTTCGTTGGTTCGTTGGTTCGTTGGTTCCTTGGTTCGTTTGTTCGTTTGTTCGTTTGTTCGTTTGTTCGTTTGTTCGTTGGTTCGTTGGTTCGTTGGTTCGTTGGTTCGTTGGTTCGTTGGTTCGTTGATTCGTTGGTTCGTTGGTTCGTTGGTTCGTTGGTTCGTTGGTTCGTTTGTTCGTTTGTTCGTTTGTTCGTTTGTTCGTTTGTTCGTTTGTTCGTTTGTTCGTTTGTTCGTTTGTTCGTTTGTTCGTTTGTTCGTTTGTTCGTTTGTTCGTTGGTTCGTTGGTTCGATGGTTCGTTGGTTCGTTTGTTCGTTTGTTCGTTGGTTCGTTGGTTCGTTGGTTCGTTGGTTCGTTGGTTCGTTGGTTCGTTGGTTCGTTGGTTCGTTGGTTCGTTGGTTCGTTGGTTCGTTGGTTCGTTGGTTCGTTGGTTCCTTGGTTCGTTTGTTCGTTTGTTCGTTTGTTCGTTTGTTCGTTTGTTCGTTGGTTCGTTGGTTCGTTGGTTCGTTGGTTCGTTGGTTCGTTTGTTCGTTTGTTCGTTTGTTCGTTTGTTCGTTTGTTCGTTTGTTCGTTTGTTCGTTTGTTCGTTTGTTCGTTTGTTCGTTGGTTCGTTGGTTCGATGGTTCGTTGGTTCGTTGGTTCGTTGGTTCGTTGGTTCGTTGGTTCGTTGGTTCGTTGGTTCGTTGTTTCGGTGGTTCGTTTGTTTCTTTGTTCGTTTGTTTGTTCGATTGTTCGTTTGTTCGTTTGTTCGTTTGTTCGTTTGTTCGTTGGTTCGTTGGTTCGTTTGTTCGTTTGTTCGTTTGTTCGTTGGTTCGTTGGTTCGTTGGTTCGTTGGTTCGTTGGTTCGTTTGTTCGTTGGTTCGTTGGTTCGTTGGTTCGTTTGTTCGTTGGTTCGTTGGTTCGTTGGTTCGTTGGTTCGTTTGTTTCTTTGTTTCTTTCTTTCTTTGTTCGTTTGTTCGTTTGTTCGTTTGTTCGTTTGTTCGTTTGTTCGTTTGTTCGTTTGTTCGTTTGTTCGTTTGTTCGTTTGTTCGTTTGTTCGTTTGTTCGTTGGTTCGTTGGTTCGTTGGTTCGTTGGTTCGTTGGTTCGTTGGTTCGTTGGTTCGTTGGTTCGTTGGTTCGTTGGTTCGTTGGTTCGTTGGTTCGTTGGTTCGTTGGTTCGTTGGTTCGTTGGTTCGTTGGTTCGTTGGTTCGTTTGTTCGTTTGTTCGTTTGTTCGTTTGTTCGTTTGTTCGTTGGTTCGTTGGTTCGTTGGTTCGTTGGTTCGTTGGTTCGTTGGTTCGTTGGTTCGTTGATTCGTTGGTTCGTTGGTTCGTTGGTTCGTTGGTTCGTTGGTTCGTTGGTTCGTTGGTTCGTTGGTTCGTTGGTTCGTTGGTTCGTTGGTTCGTTGGTTCGTTGGTTCGTTGGTTCGTTGGTTCGTTGGTTCGTTGGTTCGTTGGTTCGTCGATTCGTTCGTTCGTTGGTCCGTTGGTTCGTTGGTTCGTTTGTTTCTTTGTTTCTTTCTTTCTTTGTTCGTTTGTTCGTTTGTTCGTTTGTTCGTTTGTTCGTTGGTTCGTTGGTTCGCTGGTTCCTTGGTTCGTTGGTTCGTTGGTTCGTTGGTTCGTTGGTTCGTTGGTTCGTTGGTTCGTTGGTTCGTTGGTTCGTTGGTTCGTTGGTTCGTTGGTTCGTTGGTTCGTTTGTTCGTTTGTTCGTTTGTTCGTTTGTTCGTTTGTTCGTTGGTTCGTTGGTTCGTTGGTTCGTTGGTTCGTTGGTTCGTTGGTTCGTTGGTTCGTTGGTTCGTTGGTTCGTTGGTTCGTTGGTTCGTTTGTTCGTTTGTTCGTTGGTTCGTTGTTTCGTTGGTTCGTTGGTTCGTTGGTTCGTTGGTTCGTTGGTTCGTTTGTTTCTTTGTTTCTTTCTT
>NW_027488311.1:0-7202 GCF_050908995.1 Andrena cerasifolii | reverse complement strand
ACGAGTAAAACGAGTAAAACGAGTAAAACGAGTAAAACGAGTAAAACGAGTAAAACGAGTAAAACGAGTAAAACGAGTAAAACGAGTAAAACGAGTAAAACGAGTAATACGAGTAAAACGAGTAAAACGAGTAAAACGAGTAAAACGAGTAAAACGGGTAAAACGAGTAAAACGAGTAAAACGAGTAAAACGAGTAAAACGAGTAAAACGAGTAAAACTAGTAAAACTAGTAAAACGAGTAAAACGAGTAAAACGAGTAAAACGAGTGAAACGAGTAAAACGGGTAAAACGAGTAAAACGAGTAAAACGAGTAAAACGAGTAAAACGAGTAAAACGAGTAAAACGAGTAAAACGAGTAAAACGGGCAAAACGAGTAAAGCGAATAAAACGAGTTAAACGAGTAAAACGGGTAAAACGAGTAAAACGGGTAAAACGAGTAAAACGAGTAAAACGAGTAAAACGAGTAAAACGAGTAAAACGAGTAAAACGAGTAAAACGAGTAAAACTAGTAAAACGAGTAAAACGGTTAAACGAGTAAAACGAGTAAAACGAGTAAAACGAGTAAAACGGGTAAAACGGGTAAAACGAGTAAAACGAGTAAAACGAGTAAAACGAGTAAAACGAGTAAAACGAGTAAAACGAGTAAAACGAGTAAAGCGAGTAAACCGAGTAAAACGGGTAAAACGAGTAAAACGAGTAAAACGAGTAAAACGAGTAAAACGAGTAAAACGAGTAAAACTAGTAAAACGAGTAAAACGAGTAAAACTAGTAAAACGAGTAAAACGAGTAAAACTAGTAAAACTAGTAAAACGAGTAAAACGTGTAAAACGAGTAAAACGAGTAAAACGAGTAAAACGAGTAAAACGAGTAAAACGAGTAAAACGAGTAAAACGAGTAAAACGAGTAAAACGAGTAAAACGAGTAAAACGAGTAAAACGAGTAAAACGAGTAAAACGAGTAAAACGAGTAAAACGAGTAAAACGAGTAAAACGAGTAAAACGAGTAAAACGAGTAAAACGAGTAAAACGAGTAAAACGAGTAAAACGAGTAAAACGAGTAAAACGAGTAAAACGAGTAAAACGAGTAAAACGAGTAAAACGAGTAAAACGAGTAAAACGAGTAAAACGAGTAAAACGAGTAAAACGAGTAAAACGAGTAAAACGAGTAAAACGAGTAAAACGAGTAAAACGAGTAAAACGAGTAAAACGAGTAAAACGAGTAAAACGAGTAAAACGAGTAAAACGAGTAAAACGAGTAAACGAGTAATACGAGTAAAACGAGTAAAACGAGTAAAACGAGTAAAACGAGTAAAACGAGTAAAACGGGTAAAACGAGTAGTAAAACGAGTAAAACGAGTAAAACGAGTAAAACGAGTAAAACGAGTAAAACTAGTAAAACTAGTAAAACGAGTAAAACGAGTAAAACGAGTAAAACGAGTGAAACGAGTAAAACGGGTAAAACGAGTAAAACGAGTAAAACGAGTAAAACGAGTAAAACGAGTAAAACGAGTAAAACGAGTAAAACGGGCAAAACGAGTAAAGCGAGTAAAACGAGTTAAACGAGTAAAACGGGTAAAACGAGTAAAACGGGTAAAACGAGTAAAACGAGTAAAACGAGTAAAACGAGTAAAACGAGTAGTAAAACTAGTAAAACGAGTAAAACGAGTAAAACGAGTAAAACGAGTAAAACGAGTAAAACGGGTAAAACGGGTAAAACGGGTAAAACGAGTAAAACGAGTAAAACGAGTAAAACGAGTAAAACGAGTAAAACGAGTAAAACGAGTAAAGCAAGTAAACCGAGTAAAACGGGTAAAACGAGTAAAACGAGTAAAACGAGTAAAACGAGTAAAACGAGTAAAACGAGTAAAACTAGTAAAACGAGTAAAACGAGTAAAACTAGTAAAACTAGTAAAACGAGTAAAACGGGTAAAACGAGTAAAACGAGTAAAACGAGTAAAACGAGTAAAACGAGTAAAACGAGTAAAACGAGTAAAACGAGTAAAACGAGTGAAACGAGTAAAACGGGTAAAACGAGTAAAACGAGTAAAACGAGTAAAACGAGTAAAACGAGTAAAACGAGTAAAACGAGTAAAACGGGCAAAACGAGTAAAGCGAGTAAAACGAGTTAAACGAGTAAAACGGGTAAAACGAGTAAAACGGGTAAAACGAGTAAAACGAGTAAAACGAGTAAAACGAGTAAAACGAGTAAAACGAGTAAAACGAGTAAAACGAGTAAAACGAGTAAAACGAGTAAAACTAGTAAAACGAGTAAAACGAGTAAAACGAGTAAAACGAGTAAAACGAGTAAAACGGGTAAAACGGGTAAAACGAGTAAAACGAGTAAAACGAGTAAAACGAGTAAAACGAGTAAAACGAGTAAAACGAGTAAAGCAAGTAAACCGAGTAAAACGGGTAAAACGAGTAAAACGAGTAAAACGAGTAAAACGAGTAAAACGAGTAAAACGAGTAAAACGAGTAAAACTAGTAAAACGAGTAAAACGAGTAAAACTAGTAAAACTAGTAAAACGAGTAAAACGTGTAAAACGAGTAAAACGAGTAAAACGAGTAAAACGAGTAAAACGAGTAAAACGAGTAAAACGAGTAAAACGAGTAAAACGAGTAAAACGAGTAAAACGAGTAAAACGAGTAAAACGAGTAAAACGAGTAAAACGAGTAAAACGAGTAAAACGAGTAAAACGAGTAAAACGAGTAAAACGAGTAAAACGAGTAAAGCGAGTAAAACGAGTTAAACGAGTAAAACGGGTAAAACGAGTAAAACGGGTAAAACGAGTAAAACGAGTAAAACGAGTAAAACGAGTAAAACGAGTAAAACGAGTAAAACGAGTAAAACGAGTAAAACGAGTAAAACTAGTAAAACGAGTAAAACGAGTAAAACGAGTAAAACGAGTAAAACGAGTAAAACGGTAAAACGGGTAAAACGAGTAAAACGAGTAAAACGAGTAAAACGAGTAAAACGAGTAAAACGAGTAAAACGAGTAAAACTAGTAAAACTAGTAAAACGAGTAAAACGAGTAAAACGAGTAAAACGAGTGAAACGAGTAAAGCGAGTAAAGCGAGTAAACGGTAAAACGAGTAAAACGAGTAAAACGAGTAAAACGAGTAAAACGAGTAAAACGAGTAAAACGAGTAAAACGAGTAAAACGAGTAAAACGAGTAAAACGAGTAAAACGAGTAAAACGAGTAAAACGAGTAAAACGAGTAAAACTAGTAAAACGAGTAAAACGAGTAAAACGAGTGAAACGAGTGAAACGAGTAAAGCGAGTAAAACGGGTAAAACGAGTAAAACGAGTAAAACGAGTAAAACGAGTAAAACGAGTAAAACGAGTAAAACGAGTAAAACGAGTAAAACGAGTAAAACGAGTAAAACGAGTAAAACGAGTAAAACGGGCAAAACGAGTACAGCGAGTAAAACGAGTTAAACGAGTAAAACGGGTAAAACGAGTAAAACGAGTAAAACGAGTAAAACGAGTAAAACGAGTAAAACGAGTAAAACGAGTAAAACGAGTAAAACGAGTAAAACGAGTAAAACGAGTAAAACGAGTAAAACGAGTAAAACGAGTAAAACGAGTAAAACGAGTAAAACGAGTAAAACGAGTAAAACTAGTAAAACGAGTAAAACGAGTAAAACTAGTAAAACGAGCAAAACTAGTATAACGAGTAAAACGAGTAAAACGAGTAAAACGAGTAAAACGAGTAAATCGAGCAAAACGAGTAAAACGAGTAAAACGAGTAAAACGAGTAAAACGAGTAAAACGAGTAAAACGAGTAATACGAGTAAAACGAGTAAAACTAGTAAAACGAGTGATGCGAGTAAAACGAGTAAAGCGGGTAAAACGGGTAAAACGGGTAAAACGGGTAAAACGGGTAAAACGAGTAAAACGAGTAAAACGAGTAAAACGAGTAAAACGAGTAAATCGAGTAAAACGAGTAAATCGAGTAAAACGAGTAAAACGAGTAAAACGAGTAAAACGAGTAAAACGAGTAAAACGAGTAAAACGAGTAAAACGAGTAAAACGAGTAAAACGGGTAAAACTAGTAAAACGAGTAAAACGAGTAAAACGAGTAAAACGAGTAAAACGAGTAAAACGAGTAAAACGAGTAAAACGAGTAAAACGAGTAAAACGAGTAAAACGAGTAAAACGAGTAAAACGAGTAAAACGAGTAAAACGAGTAAAACGAGTAAAACGAGTAAAACGAGTAAAACTAGTAAAACGAGTAAAACGAGTAAAACGAGTAAAACGAGTAAAACGAGTAAAACGGGTAAAACGGGTAAAACAAGTAAAACGAGTAAAACGAGTAAAACGAGTAAAACGAGTAAAACGAGTAAAACGAGTAAAGCGAGTAAAACGGGTAAAACGAGTAAAACGAGTAAAACGAGTAAAACGAGTAAAACGAGTAAAACGAGTAAAACTAGTAAAACGAGTAAAACGAGTAAAACTAGTAAAACTAGTAAAACTAGTAAAACGAGTAAAACGTGTAAAACGAGTAAAACGAGTAAAACGAGTAAAACGAGTAAAACGAGTAAAACGAGTAAAACGAGTAAAACGAGTAAAACGAGTAAAACGAGTAAAACGAGTAAAACGAGTAAAACGAGTAAAACGGGTAAAACGGGTAAAACGAGGTAAAACGAGTAAAACGAGTAAAACGAGTAAAACGAGTAAAACGAGTAAAACGAGTAAAACGAGTAAAACGAGTAAAACGAGTAAAACGAGTAAAACGAGTAAAACGAGTAAAACGAGTAAAACGAGTAAAACGAGTAAAACGAGTAAAACGGGTAAACTAGTAAAACGAGTAAAACGAGTAAAACTAGTAAAACGAGTAAAACTAGTATAACGAGTAAAACGAGTAAAACGAGTAAAACGAGTAAAACGAGCAAAACGAGTAAAACGAGTAAATCGAGCAAAACGAGTAAAACGAGTAAAACGAGTAAAACGAGTAAAACGAGTAAAACGAGTAAAACGAGTAAAACGAGTAAAGCGAGTAAAACGAGTACAACGGGTAAAACGAGTAAAACGAGTAAAACGAGTAAAACGAGTAAAACGAGTAAAACGAGTAAAACGAGTAATACGAGTAAAACGTGTAAAACGAGTAAAACGAGTAAAACGAGTAAAACGAGTAAAACGAGTAAAACGAGTAAAACGAGTAAAACGAGTAAAGCGAGTAAACCGAGTAAAACGGGTAAAACGTGTAAAACGAGTAAAACGAGTAAAACGAGTAAAACGAGTAAAACGAGTAAAACGAGTAAAACGGGTAAAACTAGTAAAACGAGTAAAACTAGTAAAACTAGTAAAACTAGTAAAACTAGTAAAACGAGTAAAACGAGTAAAACGAGTAAAACGAGTAAAACGAGTAAAACGAGTAAAACGAGTAAAACTAGTAAAACGAGTAAAACGAGTAAAACGAGTAAAACGAGTAAAACGGGTAAAACTAGTAAAACGAGTAAAACGAGTAAAACTAGTAAAACGAGTAAAACTAGTATAACGAGTAAAACGAGTAAAACGAGTAAAACGAGTAAAACGAGCAAAACGAGTAAAACGAGTAAATCGAGCAAAACGAGTAAAACGAGTAAAACGAGTAAAACGAGTAAAACGAGTAAAACGAGTAAAACGAGTAATACGAGTAAAACGAGTAAAACTAGTAAAACGAGTGATGCGAGTAAAACGAGTAAAGCGGGTAAAACGGGTAAAACGGGTAAAACGGGTAAAACGGGTAAAACGAGTAAAACGAGTAAAACGAGTAAAACGAGTAAAACGAGTAAATCGAGTAAAACGAGTAAATCGAGTAAAACGAGTAAAACGAGTAAAACGAGTAAAACGAGTAAAACGAGTAAAACGAGTAAAACGGGTAAAACTAGTAAAACGAGTAAAACGAGTAAAACTAGTAAAACGAGTAAAACTAGTAAAACCAGTAAAACGAGTAAAACGAGTAAAACGAGTAAAACGAGTAAAACGAGTAAAACGAGTAAAACGAGTAAAACGAGTAAAACGAGTAAAACGAGTAAAACGAGTAAAACGAGTAAAACGAGTAAAACGAGTAAAACGAGTAAAACGAGTAAAACGAGTAAAACGAGTAAAACGAGTAATACGAGTAAAACGAGTAAAACGAGTAAAACGAGTAAAACGAGTAAAACGAGTAAAACGAGTAAAACGAGTAAAACGAGTAAAACGAGTAAAACGAGTAAAACGAGTAAAACTAGTAAAACTAGTAAAACGAGTAAAACGAGTAAAACGAGTAAAACGAGTGAAACGAGTAAAGCGAGTAAAACGGGTAAAACGAGTAAAACGAGTAAAACGAGTAAAACGAGTAAAACGAGTAAAACGAGTAAAACGAGTAAAACGAGTAAAACGAGTAAAACGAGTAAAACGAGTAAAACGGGCAAAACGAGTACAGCGAGTAAAACGAGTTAAACGAGTAAAACGGGTAAAACGAGTAAAACGAGTAAAACGAGTAAAACGAGTAAAACGAGTAAAACGAGTAAAACGAGTAAAACGAGTAAAACGAGTAAAACGAGTAAAACGAGTAAAACGAGTAAAACGAGTAAAACGAGTAAAACGAGTAAAACGAGTAAAACGAGTAAAACGAGTAAAACTAGTAAAACGAGTAAAACGAGTAAAACGAGTAAAACGAGTAAAACGAGTAAAACGAGTAAAACGAGTAAAACGAGTAAAACGAGTAAAACGAGTAAAACGAGTAAAACGGGTAAAACTAGTAAAACGAGTAAAACGAGTAAAACTAGTAAAACGAGTAAAACTAGTATAACGAGTAAAACGAGTAAAACGAGTAAAACGAGTAAAACGAGCAAAACGAGTAAAACGAGTAAAACGAGTAAAACGAGTAAAACGAGTAAAACGAGTAATACGAGTAAAACGAGTAAAACTAGTAAAACGAGTGATGCGAGTAAAACGAGTAAAGCGGGTAAAACGGGTAAAACGGGTAAAACGGGTAAAACGGGTAAAACGAGTAAAACGAGTAAAACGAGTAAAACGAGTAAAACGAGTAAATCGAGTAAAACGAGTAAATCGAGTAAAACGAGTAAAACGAGTAAAACGAGTAAAACGAGTAAAACGAGTAAAACGAGTAAAACGAGTAAAACGAGTAAAACGAGTAAAACGAGTAAAACGAGTAAAACGAGTAAAACGAGTAAAACGAGTAAAACGAGTAAAACGAGTAAAACGAGTAAAA
>NW_027488310.1:0-7237 GCF_050908995.1 Andrena cerasifolii | reverse complement strand
TTTGTTCGTTTGTTCGTTTGTTCGTTTGTTCGTTTGTTCGTTTGTTCGTTTGTTCGTTTGTTCGTTTGTTCGTTTGTTCGTTTGTTCGTTTGTTCGTTTGTTCGTTTGTTCGTTTGTTCGTTTGTTCGTTTGTTCGTTTGTTCGTTTGTTCGTTTGTTCGTTTGTTCGTTTGTTCGTTTGTTCGTTTGTTCGTTTGTTCGTTTGTTCGTTTGTTCGTTTGTTCGATTGTTCGTTTGTTCGTTTGTTCGTTTGTTCGTTTGTTCGTTTGTTCGTTTGTTCGTTTGTTCGTTTGTTCGTTTGTTCGTTTGTTCGTTTGTTCGTTTGTTCGTTTCTTCGTTTCTTCGTTTGTTCGTTTGTTCGTTTGTTCGTTTGTTCGTTTGTTCGTTTGTTCGTTTGTTCGTTTGTTCGTTTGTTCGTTTGTTCGTTTGTTCGTTTGTTCGTTTGTTCGTTTGTTCGTTTGTTCGTTTGTTCGTTTGTTCGTTTGTTCGTTTGTTCGTTTTTTCGTTTGTTCGATTGTTCGTTTGTTCGTTTGTTCGTTTGTTCGTTTGTTCGTTTGTTCGTTTGTTCGTTTGTTCGTTTGTTCGTTTGTTCGTTTGTTCGTTTGTTCGTTTGTTCGTTTGTTCGTTTGTTCGTTTGTTCGTTTGTTCGTTTGTTCGTTTGTTCGTTTGTTCGTTTGTTCGTTTGTTCGTTTGTTCGTTTGTTCGTTTGTTCGTTTGTTCGTTTGTTCGTTTGTCTCTTTGTTCGATTGTTCGATTGTTCGTTTGTTCGTTTGATCGTTTGTTCGTTTGTTCGTTTATTCGCTGGTTCGTTTTGTCGTTTTGTCGTTTTTTCGTTTGTTCGTTGGTTCGTTGGTTCGTTGTTTCGTTGTTTCGTTGGTTCGTTGGTTCGTTGGTTCGTTTTTCTTTGTTTCTTTGTTTCGTTGTCTCTTTGTTCGATTGTTCGTTTGTTCGTTTGTTCGTTTGTTCGTTTGTTCGTTTGTTCGTTTGTTCGTTTGTTCGTTTGTTCGTTTGTTCGTTTGTTCGTTTGTTCGTTTGTTCGTTTGTTCGTTTGTTCGTTTGTTCGTTTGTTCGTTTGTTCGTTTGTTCGTTTGTTCGTTTGTTCGTTTGTTCGATTGTTCGTTTGTTCGTTTGTTCGTTTGTTCGTTTGTTCGTTTGTTCGTTTGTTCGTTTGTTCGTTTGTTCGTTTGTTCGTTTGTTCGTTTGTTCGTTTGTTCGTTTGTTCGTTTGTTCGTTTGTTCGTTTGTTCGTTTGTTCGTTTGTTCGTTTGTTCGTTTGTTCGTTTGTTCGTTTGTTCGTTTGTTCGTTTGTTCGTTTGTTCGTTTGTTCGTTTGTTCGTTTGTTCGTTTGTTCGTTTGTTCGTTTGTTCGTTTGTTCGTTTGTTCGTTTGTTCGTTTGTTCGTTTGTTCGTTTGTTCGTTTGTTCGTTTGTTCGTTTGTTCGTTTGTTCGTTTGTTCGTTTGTTCATTGGTTCGTTGGTTCGTTGGTTCGTTTGTTCGTTGGTTCGTTGGTTCGTTGGTTCGTTTTTTTCTTTGTTTCTTTGTTTCTTTGTCTCTTTGTTCGATTGTTCGTTTGTTCGTTTGTTCGTTTGTTCGTTTGTTCGTTTGTTCGTTTGTTCGTTTGTTCGTTTGTTCGTTTGTTCGTTTGTTCGTTTGTTCGTTTGTTCGTTTGTTCGTTTGTTCGTTTGTTCGTTTGTTCGTTTGTTCGTTTGTTCGTTTGTTCGTTTGTTCGTTTGTTCGTTTGTTCGTTTGTTCGTTTGTTCGTTTGTTCGATTGTTCGTTTGTTCGTTTGTTCGTTTGTTCGTTTGTTCGTTTGTTCGTTTGTTCGTTTGTTCGTTTGTTCGTTTGTTCGTTTGTTCGTTTGTTCGTTTGTTCGTTTGTTCGTTTGTTCGTTTGTTCGTTTGTTCGTTTGTTCGTTTGTTCGTTTGTTCGTTTGTTCGTTTGTTCGTTTGTTCGTTTGTTCGTTTGTTCGTTTGTTCGTTTGTTCGTTTGTTCGTTTGTTCGTTTGTTCGTTTGTTCGTTTGTTCGTTTGTTCGTTTGTTCGTTTGTTCGTTTGTTCGTTTGTTCGTTTGTTCGTTTGTTCGTTTGTTCGTTTGTTCGTTTGTTCGTTTGTTCGTTTGTTCGTTTGTTCGTTTGTTCGTTTGTTCGTTTGTTCGATTGTTCGTTTGTTCGTTTGTTCTTTTATTCGTTTGGTCGTTTGTTCGTTTGTTCGTTTGTTCGTTTGTTCGTTTGTTCGTTTGTTCGTTTTGTCGTTTTGTCGTTTTTTCGTTTGTTCGTTGGTTCGTTGGTTCGTTGTTTCGTTGTTTCGTTGGTTCGTTGGTTCGTTGGTTCGTTTTTCTTTGTTTCTTTGTTTCGTTGTCTCTTTGTTCGATTGTTCGATTGTTCGTTTGTTCGTTTGTTCGTTTGTTCGTTTGTTCGTTTGTTCGTTTGTTCGTTTGTTCGTTTGTTCGTTTGTTCGTTTGTTCGTTTGTTCGTTTGTTCGTTTGTTCGTTTGTTCGTTTGTTCGATTGTTCGTTTGTTCGTTTGTTCGTTTGTTCGTTTGTTCGTTTGTTCGTTTGTTCGTTTGTTCGTTTGTTCCTTTGTTTCTTTGTCTCTTTGTTCGATTGTTCGTTTGTTCGTTTGTTCGTTTGTTCGTTTGTTCGTTTGTTCGTTTGTTCGTTTGTTCGTTTGTTCGTTTGTTCGTTTGTTCGTTTGTTCGTTTGTTCGTTTGTTCGTTTGTTCGTTTGTTCGTTTGTTCGTTTGTTCGTTTGTTCGTTTGTTCGTTTGTTCGTTTGTTCGTTTGTTCGTTTGTTCGTTTGTTCGTTTGTTCGTTTGTTCGTTTGTTCGTTTGTTCGTTTGTTCGTTTGTTCGTTTGTTCGTTTGTTCGTTTGTTCGTTTGTTCGTTTGTTCGATTGTTCGTTTGTTCGTTTGTTCTTTTATTCGTTTGTTCGTTTGTTCGTTTGTTCGTTTGTTCGTTTGTTCGTTTGTTCGTTTGTTCGTTTGTTCGTTTGTTCGTTTGTTCGTTTGTTCGTTTGTTCGTTTGTTCGTTTGTTCATTGGTTCGTTGGTTCGTTGGTTCGTTTGTTCGTTGGTTCGTTGGTTCGTTGGTTCGTTTTTTTCTTTGTTTCTTTGTTTCTTTGTCTCTTTGTTCGATTGTTCGTTTGTTCGTTTGTTCGTTTGTTCGTTTGTTCGTTTGTTCGTTTGTTCGTTTGTTCGTTTGTTCGTTTGTTCGTTTGTTCGTTTGTTCGTTTGTTCGTTTGTTCGTTTGTTCGTTTGTTCGTTTGTTCGTTTGTTCGTTTGTTCGTTTGTTCGTTTGTTCGTTTGTTCGTTTGTTCGTTTGTTCGTTTGTTCGATTGTTCGTTTGTTCGTTTGTTCGTTTGTTCGTTTGTTCGTTTGTTCGTTTGTTCGTTTGTTCGTTTGTTCGTTTGTTCGTTTGTTCGTTTGTTCGTTTGTTCGTTTGTTCGTTTGTTCGTTTGTTCGTTTGTTCGTTTGTTCGTTTGTTCGTTTGTTCGTTTGTTCGTTTGTTCGTTTGTTCGTTTGTTCGTTTGTTCGTTTGTTCGTTTGTTCGTTTGTTCGTTTGTTCGTTTGTTCGTTTGTTCGTTTGTTCGTTTGTTCGTTTGTTCGTTTGTTCGTTTGTTCGTTTGTTCGTTTGTTCGTTTGTTCGTTTGTTCGTTTGTTCGTTTGTTCGTTTGTTCGTTTGTTCGTTTGTTCGTTTGTTCGTTTGTTCGTTTGTTCGTTTGTTCGTTTGTTCGTTTGTTCGATTGTTCGTTTGTTCGTTTGTTCTTTTATTCGTTTGGTCGTTTGTTCGTTTGTTCGTTTGTTCGTTTTGTCGTTTTGTCGTTTTTTCGTTTGTTCGTTGGTTCGTTGGTTCGTTGTTTCGTTGTTTCGTTGGTTCGTTGGTTCGTTGGTTCGTTTTTCTTTGTTTCTTTGTTTCGTTGTCTCTTTGTTCGATTGTTCGATTGTTCGTTTGTTCGTTTGATCGTTTGTTCGTTTGTTCGTTTATTCGCTCGTTCGTTTGTTCGTTTGTTCGTTTGTTCGTTTGTTCGTTTGTTCGTTGGTTCGTTGGTTCGTTGGTTCGTTGGTTCGTTGGTTCGTTGGTTCGTTGGTTCGTTGGTTCGTTGGTTCGTTGGTTCGTTTTTTTTGTTTCTTTGTTTCTTTGTCTCTATGTTCGATTGTTCGTTTGTTCGTTTGATCGTTTGTTCGTTTGTTCGTTTATTCGTTCGTTCGTTTGTTCGTTTGTTCGTTTGTTAGTTTGTTCGTTTGTTCGTTTGTTCGTTTGTTCGTTTGTTAGTTTGTTCGCTTGTTCGATTGTTCGTTTGTTCGTTTGTTCTTTTATTCGTTTGTTCGTTTGTTCGTTTGTTCGTTTGTTCGTTTGGCGTTTTTTCGTTGGTTCGTTGGTTCGTTGGTTCGTTGGTTCGTTGGTTCGTTGGTTCGTTGGTTCGTTGGTTCGTTGGTTCGTTGGTTCGTTGGTTAGTTGGTTCTTTGGTTCGTTGGTTCGTTGGTTCGTTGGTTCGTTGGTTCGTTGGTTCGTTGGTTCGTTGGTTCGTTGGTTCGTTGGCTCGTTGGGTCGTTTGTTTCTTTGTTTCCTTGTTTCTTTTTCTCTTTGTTCGATTGTTCGTTTGTTCTTTTAATCTTTTGTTCGTTTGTTCGTTTATTCGTTTGTTCGTTTGTTCGTTTGTTCGTTTGTTCGTTTGTTCGTTTGTTCGTTTGTTCGTTTGTTCGTTTGTTCGTTTGTTCGTTTGTTCGTTTGTTCGTTTGTTCGTTTGTTCGTTTGTTCGTTTGTTCGTTTGTTCGTTTGTTCGTTTGTTCGTTTGTTCGTTTGTTCGTTTGTTCGTTTGTTCGTTTGTTCGTTTGTTCGTTTGTTCGTTTGTTCGTTTGTTCGTTTGTTCGTTTGTTCGTTTGTTCGTTTGTTCGTTTTTTCGCTGGTTCGTTAGTTCGTTGGCTCGTTGGTTCGTTTGATTCTTTGTTTCCTTGTTTCTCTGTCTCTTTGTCTCTTTGTTCGATTGTTCGTTTGTTCGTTTGTTAGTTTGTTCGCTTGTTCGATTGTTCGTTTGTTCGTTTGTTCTTTTATTCGTTTGTTCGTTTGTTCGTTTGTTCGTTTGTTCGTTTGTTCGTTTGGCGTTTTTTCGTTGGTTCGTTGGTTCGTTGGTTCGTTGGTTCGTTGGTTCGTTGGTTCGTTGGTTCGTTGGTTCGTTGGTTCGTTGGTTAGTTGGTTCTTTGGTTCGTTGGTTCGTTGGTTCGTTGGTTCGTTGGTTCGTTGGTTCGTTGGTTCGTTGGCTCGTTGGGTCGTTTTTTTCTTTGTTTCTTTGTTTCTTTGTCTCTTTGTTCGATTGTTCGTTTGTTCGTTTGTTCGTTTGTTCGTTTGTTCGTTTGTTCGTTTGTTCGTTTGTTCGTTTGTTCGTTTGTTCGTTTGTTCGTTTGTTCGTTTGTTCGTTTGTTCGTTTGTTCGTTTGTTCGTTTGTTCGTTTGTTCGTTTGTTCGTTTGTTCGTTTGTTCGTTTGTTCGTTTGTTCGTTTGTTCGTTTGTTCGTTTGTTCGTTTGTTCGTTTGTTCGTTTGTTCGTTTGTTCGTTTGTTCGTTTGTTCGTTTGTTCGTTTGTTCGTTTGTTCGTTTGTTCGTTTGTTCGTTTGTTCGTTTGTTCGTTTGTTCGATTGTTCGTTTGTTCGTTTGATCTTTTATTCGTTTGTTCGTTTGTTCGTTTGTTCGTTTGTTCGTTTTGTCGTTTTTTCGTTTGTTCGTTGGTTCGTTGGTTCGTTGGTTCGTTGGTTCGTTGGTTCGTTGGTTCGTTGGTTCGTTGGTTCGTTGGTTCGTTGGTTCTTTGGTTCATTGGTTCGTTGGTTCGATGGATCGTTGGTTCGTTGGTTCGTTGGTTCGTTGGTTCGTTGGTTCGTTGGCTCGTTGGTTCGTTTGTTTCTTTGTTTCCTTGTTTCTTTTTCTCTTTGTTCGATTGTTCGTTTGTTCGTTTGTTCGTTTGTTCGCTTGTTCGTTTGTTCGTGGGTTCGTTGGTTCATTGGTTCGTTGGTTCGTTGGTTCGTTGGTTCGTTGGTTCGTTGGTTCTTTGGTTCGTTGGTTCGTTGGTTCGTTGGTTCGTTGGTTCGTTGGTTCGTTGGTTCGTTGGTTCGTTGGTTCGTTTTTTTCTTTGTTTCTTTGTTTCTTTGTCTCTTTGTTCGATTGTTCGTTTGTTCGTTTGTTCGTTTGTTCGTTTGTTCGTTTGTTCGTTTGTTCGTTTGTTCGTTTGTTCGTTTGTTCGTTTGTTCGTTTGTTCGTTTGTTCGTTTGTTCGTTTGTTCGTTTGTTCGTTTGTTCGTTTGTTCGTTTGTTCGTTTGTTCGTTTTTTCGATTGTTCGTTTGTTCGTTTGTTCTTTTATTCGTTTGTTCGTTTGTTCGTTAGTTCGCTTTGTCGTTTTTTCGTTTGTTCGTTGGTTCGTTGGTTCGTTTTTTCGTTGGCTCGTTGGTTCGTTTGATTCTTTGTTTCCTTGTTTCTCTGTCTCTTTGTCTCTTTGTTCGATTGTTCGTTTGTTCGTTTGTTCGCTTGTTCGTTTGTTCGTGGGTTCGTTGGTTCATTGGTTCGTTGGTTCGTTGGTTCGTTTGTTCGTTTGTTCGTGGGTTCGTTGGTTCAGTTGGTTCGTTGGTTCGTTGGTTCGTTGGTTCGTTGGTTCGTTGGTTCGTTGGTTCGTTGGTTCGTTGGTTCGTTGGTTCGTTGGTTCGTTGGTTCGTTGGTTCGTTGGTTCGTTGGTTCGTTGGTTCGTTGGTTCGTTGGTTCGTTGGTTCGTTGGTTCGTTGGTTCGTTGGTTCGTTGGTTCGTTGGTTCGTTGGTTCGTTGGTTCGTTGTTTCGTTGGTTCGTTGGTTCGTTGGTTCGTTGGTTCGTTGGTTCGTTGGTTCGTTTGTTTCTTTGTTCTTTTGTTCGTTTGTTCGTTGGTTCGTTTGTTCGTTTGTTCTCTTCTTCGTTGGTTCGTTGGTTCGTTGGTTCGTTGGTTCGTTGGTTCGTTGGTTCGTTGGTTCGTTGGTTCGTTGGTTCGTTGGTTCGTTTGTTTCTTTGTTTCTTTCTTTGTTCGTTTGTTCGTTTGTTCGTTTGTTCGTTTGTTCGTTTGTTCGTTTGTTCGTTGGTTCGTTGGTTCGTTTGTTCGCTGGTTCGTTGGTTGGTTGGTTCGTTGGTTCGTTGTTTCGTTGGTTCGTCGGTTCGTTGGTTCGTTGGTTCGTTGGTTCGTTGGTTCGTTGGTTCGTTGGTTCGTTGGTTCGCTGGTTCGTTGGTTCGTTGGTTCGTTG
>NW_027488309.1:0-7304 GCF_050908995.1 Andrena cerasifolii | reverse complement strand
TTTTGGCCAATATATCAGGAGAAAATGAAGTGGAAAGAGGTATACTAAATTTCAGCTTCAAAGGCATCGCCTTAAAGTTGCAAATAAGAGGCGCAGGCCTTGCAAGAGGCGTTCGAAAATTCTGCGTCTCTTCGTTAAACAGTCACTGTCTCGAAACATCTGCGCCTCTTCTCGCTCTTTGATTTGCTCTCCGGAGACGTTACTTTGTGCCATCTCTTTCGACGGCATGTTCTCCTGTTACAAAGCCCAATTTTGTGCATTCTGAAAATTTTCGCCAGATTTTGGCCAATATATCAGGAGAACATGAAGTGGAAAGAGGTATACTAAATTTCAGCTTCAAAGGCATCGCCTTAAAGTTGCAAATAAGAGGCGCAGGCCTTGCAAGAGGCGTTCGAAAATTCTGCGTCTCTTCGTTAAACAGTCACTGTCTCGAAACATCTGCGCCTCTTCTCGCTCTTTGATTTGCTCTCCAGAGACGTTACTTTGTTCCATCTCTTTCAACGGCATGTTTTCCTGTTACAAAGCTCAATTTTGTGTATTCTCGAAATTTTCGCCAGATTTTGGCCAATATATCAGGAAAAAATGAAGGCGAATGAGGTATACTAAATTTCAGCTTCAAAGGCATCGCCTTAAAGTTGCAAATAAGAGGCGCAGGCCTTTCAAGAGGCGTTCGAAAATTCTGCGTGTCTTCGTTAAACAGTCACTGTCTCGAAATATCTGCGGCACTTCTCGCTCTTTGATTTGCTCTCCGGAGACGTTACTTTGTTCCATCTCTTTCGACGGCATGTTCTCCTGTTACAAAGCCCAATTTTGTGCATTCTGAAAATTTTCGCCAGATTTTGGCCAATATATCAGGAGAACATGAAGTGGAAAGAGGTATACTAAATTTCAGCTTCAAAGGCATCGCCTTAAAGTTGCAAATAAGAGGCGCAGGTCTTTCAAGAGGCGTTCGAAAATTCTGCGTGTCTTCGTTAAACAGTCACTGTCTCGAAATATCTGCGCCACTTCTCGCTCTTTGATTTGCTCTCCGGAGACGTTACTTTGTTCCATCTCTTTCGACGGCATGTTCTCCTGTTACAAAGCCCAACTTTGTGCATTCTGAAAATTTTCGCCAGATTTTGGACAATATATCAGGAGAACATGAAGTCAAACGAGGTATACTAAATTTCACATTCAAAGGCATCGCCTTAAAGTTGTAAATAAGAGGCGCAGGCCTTTCAAGAGGCGTTCGAAAATTCTGCGTCTCTTCTTTAAACAGTCACTGTCTCGAAACACCTGCGCCACTTCTCGCTTTTTGATTTGCTCTCCAGAGACGTTACTTTGTTCCATCTCTTTCAACTGCATGTTGTCCTGTTACACAGCTCAATTTTGTGTATTCTCGAAATTTTCGCCAGATTTTGGCCAATATATCAGGGGAAAATGAAGTGGAAAGAGGTATACTAAATTTCAGGCGTCAAAGGGATCGCCTTAAAGTTGCAAATAAGAGGCGCAGGTCTTTCAAGAGGCGTTCGAAAATTCTGCGTGTCTTCGTTAAACAGTCACTGTCTCGAAACATCAGCGCCTCTTCTCGCTCTTTGATTTGCTCTCCGGAGACGTTACTTTGTTCCATCTCTTTCGACGGCATGTTCTCCTATTACAAAGCCCAATTTTGTGCATTCTGAAAATTTTCGCCAGATTTTGGCCAATATATCAGGAGAACATGAAGTGGAAAGAGGTATACTAAATTTCAGCTTCAAAGGCATCGCCTTAAAGTTGCAAATAAGAGGCGCAGGCCTTTCAAGAGGCGTTCGAAAATTCTGCGTCTCGTTGTTAAACAATCACTGTCTCGAAACACTTGCGCCACTTCTCGCTCTTTGATTTGCTCTCCAGAGACGTTACTTTGTTCCATCTCGTTCAACGGCATGTTGTCCTGTTACAAAGCTCAATTTTGTGTATTCTCGAAATTTTCGCCAGATTTTGGCCAATATATCAGGAGAAAATGAAGTGGAAAGAGGTATACTAAATTTCAGCTTCAAAGGCATCGCCTTAAAGTTGCAAATAAGAGGCGCAGGCCTTGCAAGAGGCGTTCGAAAATTCTGCGTCTCTTCGTTAAACAGTCACTGTCTCGAAATATCTGCGCCACTTCTCGCTCTTTGATTTGCTCTCCGGAGACGTTACTTTGTGCCATCTCTTTCGACGGCATGTTCTCCTGTTACAAAGCCCAATTTTGTGCATTCTGAAAATTTTCGCCAGATTTTGGCCAATATATCAGAGAACATGAAGTGGAAAGAGGTATACTAAATTTCAGCTTCAAAGGCATCGCCTTAAAGTTGCAAATAAGAGGCGCAGGCCTTGCAAGAGGCGTTCGAAAATTCTGCGTCTCTTCGTTAAACAGTCACTGTCTCGAAACATCTGCGCCTCTTCTCGCTCTTTGATTTGCTCTCCGGAGACGTTACTTTGTGCCATCTCTTTCGACGGCATGTTCTCCTGTTACAAAGCCCAATTTTGTGCATTCTGAAAATTTTCGCCAGATTTTGGCCAATATATCAGGAGAACATGAAGTGGAAAGAGGTATACTAAATTTCAGCTTCAAAGGCATCGCCTTAAAGTTGCAAATAAGAGGCGCAGGCCTTTCAAGATGCGTTCGAAAATTCTGCGTCTCTTCGTTAAACAGTCACTGTCTCGAAACACCTGCGCCACTTCTCGCTCTTTGATTTGCTCTCCGGAGACGTTACTTTGTTCCATCTCTTTCGACGGCATGTTCTCCTATTACAAAGCCCAATTTTGTGCATTCCGAAAATTTTCGCCAGATTTTGGCCAATATATCAGGAGAACATGAAGTGGAAAGAGGTATACTAAATTTCAGCTTCAAAGGCATCGCCTTAAAGTTACAAATAAGAGGCGCAGGCCTTTCAAGAGGCGTTCGAAAATTCTGCGTCTCGTTGTTAAACAATCACTGTCTCGAAACACCTGCGCCACTTCTCGCTCTTTGATTTGCTCTCCAGAGACGTTACTTTGTTCCATCTCGTTCAACGGCATGTTGTCCTGTTACAAAGCTCAATTTTGTGTATTCTCGAAATTTTCGCCAGATTTTGGCCAATATATCAGGAGAAAATGAAGTGGAAAGAGGTATACTAAATTTCAGCTTCAAAGGCATCGCCTTATAGTTGCAATTAAGAGGCGCAGGCCTTTCAAGAGGCGTTCGAAAATTCTGCGTCTCTTCGTTAAACAGTCACTGTCTCGAAACATCTGCGCCTCTTCTCGCTCTTTGATTTGCTCTCCAGAGACGTTACTTTGTTCCATCTCTTTCAACGGCATGTTGTCCTGTTACAAAGCTCAATTTTGTGTATTCTCGAAATTTTCGCCAGATTTTGGCCAATATATCAGGAAAAAATGAAGTCGAATGAGGTATACTAAATTTCAGCTTCAAAGGCATCGCCTTAAAGTTGCAAATAAGAGGCGCAGGCCTTTCAAGAGGCGTTCGAAAATTCTGCGTGTCTTCGTTAAACAGTCACTGTCTCGAAATATCTGCGCCACTTCTCGCTCTTTGATTTGCTCTCCGGAGACGTTACTTTGTTCCATCGCTTTCGAAGGCATGTTCTCCTATTACAAAGCCCAATTTTGTGCATTCTGAAAATTTTCGCCTGAGTTTGGCCAATATATCAGGAGAACATGAAGTGGAAAGAGGTATACTAAATTTCAGCTTCAAAGGCATCGCCTTAAAGTTGCAAATAAGAGGCGCAGGCCTTGCAAGAGGCGTTCGAAAATTCTGCGTCTCTTCTTTAAACAGTCACTGTCTCGAAACATCTGCGCCTCTTCTCGCTCTTTGATTTGCTCTCCGGAGACGTTACTTCGTGCCATCTCTTTCGACGGCATGTTCTCCTGTTACAAAGCCCAATTTTGTGCATTCTGAAAATTTTCGCCAGATTTTGGCCAATATATCAGGAGAACATGAAGTGGAAAGAGGTATACTAAATTTCAGCTTCAAAGGCATCGCCTTAAAGTTGCAAATAAGAGGCGCAGGCCTTGCAAGAGGCGTTCGAAAATTCTGCGTCTCTTCGTTAAACAGTCACTGTCTCGAAACATCTGCTCCTCTTCTCGCTCTTTGATTTGCTCTCCGGAGACGTTACTTTGTGCCATCTCTTTCGACGGCATGTTCTCCTGTTACAAAGCCCAATTTTGTGCATTCTGAAAATTTTCGCCAGATTTTGGCCAATATATCAGGAGAACATGAAGTGGAAAGAGGTATACTAAATTTCAGCTTCAAAGGCATCGCCTTAAAGTTGCAAATAAGAGGCGCAGGCCTTGCAAGAGGCGTTCGAAAATTCTGCGTCTCTTCGTTAAACAGTCACTGTCTCGAAACATCTGCGCCTCTTCTCGCTCTTTGATTTGCTCTCCAGAGACGTTACTTTGTTCCATCTCTTTCAACGGCATGTTTTCCTGTTACAAAGCTCAATTTTGTGTATTCTCGAAATTTTCGCCAGATTTTGGCCAATATATCAGGAAAAAATGAAGGCGAATGAGGTATACTAAATTTCAGCTTCAAAGGCATCGCCTTAAAGTTGCAAATAAGAGGCGCAGGCCTTTCAAGAGGCGTTCGAAAATTCTGCGTGTCTTCGTTAAACAGTCACTGTCTCGAAATATCTGCGGCACTTCTCGCTCTTTGATTTGCTCTCCGGAGACGTTACTTTGTTCCATCTCTTTCGACGGCATGTTCTCCTGTTACAAAGCCCAATTTTGTGCATTCTGAAAATTTTCGCCAGATTTTGGCCAATATATCAGGAGAACATGAAGTGGAAAGAGGTATACTAAATTTCAGCTTCAAAGGCATCGCCTTAAAGTTGCAAATAAGAGGCGCAGGTCTTTCAAGAGGCGTTCGAAAATTCTGCGTGTCTTCGTTAAACAGTCACTGTCTCGAAATATCTGCGCCACTTCTCGCTCTTTGATTTGCTCTCCGGAGACGTTACTTTGTTCCATCTCTTTCGACGGCATGTTCTCCTGTTACAAAGCCCAACTTTGTGCATTCTGAAAATTTTCGCCAGATTTTGGACAATATATCAGGAGAACATGAAGTCAAACGAGGTATACTAAATTTCACATTCAAAGGCATCGCCTTAAAGTTGTAAATAAGAGGCGCAGGCCTTTCAAGAGGCGTTCGAAAATTCTGCGTCTCTTCTTTAAACAGTCACTGTCTCGAAACACCTGCGCCACTTCTCGCTTTTTGATTTGCTCTCCAGAGACGTTACTTTGTTCCATCTCTTTCAACTGCATGTTGTCCTGTTACAAAGCTCAATTTTGTGTATTCTCGAAATTTTCGCCAGATTTTGGCCAATATATCAGGGGAAAATGAAGTGGAAAGAGGTATACTAAATTTCAGGCGTCAAAGGGATCGCCTTAAAGTTGCAAATAAGAGGCGCAGGTCTTTCAAGAGGCGTTCGAAAATTCTGCGTGTCTTCGTTAAACAGTCACTGTCTCGAAACATCAGCGCCTCTTCTCGCTCTTTGATTTGCTCTCCGGAGACGTTACTTTGTTCCATCTCTTTCGACGGCATGTTCTCCTATTACAAAGCCCAATTTTGTGCATTCTGAAAATTTTCGCCAGATTTTGGCCAATATATCAGGAGAACATGAAGTGGAAAGAGGTATACTAAATTTCAGCTTCAAAGGCATCGCCTTAAAGTTGCAAATAAGAGGCGCAGGCCTTTCAAGAGGCGTTCGAAAATTCTGCGTCTCGTTGTTAAACAATCACTGTCTCGAAACACCTGCGCCACTTCTCGCTCTTTGATTTGCTCTCCAGAGACGTTACTTTGTTCCATCTCGTTCAACGGCATGTTGTCCTGTTACAAAGCTCAATTTTGTGTATTCTCGAAATTTTCGCCAGATTTTGGCCAATATATCAGGAGAAAATGAAGTGGAAAGAGGTATACTAAATTTCAGCTTCAAAGGCATCGCCTTAAAGTTGCAAATAAGAGGCGCAGGCCTTGCAAGAGGCGTTCGAAAATTCTGCGTCTCTTCGTTAAACAGTCACTGTCTCGAAATATCTGCGCCACTTCTCGCTCTTTGATTTGCTCTCCGGAGACGTTACTTTGTGCCATCTCTTTCGACGGCATGTTCTCCTGTTACAAAGCCCAATTTTGTGCATTCTGAAAATTTTCGCCAGATTTTGGCCAATATATCAGAGAACATGAAGTGGAAAGAGGTATACTAAATTTCAGCTTCAAAGGCATCGCCTTAAAGTTGCAAATAAGAGGCGCAGGCCTTGCAAGAGGCGTTCGAAAATTCTGCGTCTCTTCGTTAAACAGTCACTGTCTCGAAACATCTGCGCCTCTTCTCGCTCTTTGATTTGCTCTCCGGAGACGTTACTTTGTGCCATCTCTTTCGACGGCATGTTCTCCTGTTACAAAGCCCAATTTTGTGCATTCTGAAAATTTTCGCCAGATTTTGGCCAATATATCAGGAGAACATGAAGTGGAAAGAGGTATACTAAATTTCAGCTTCAAAGGCATCGCCTTAAAGTTGCAAATAAGAGGCGCAGGCCTTGCAAGAGGCGTTCGAAAATTCTGCGTCTCTTCGTTAAACAGTCACTGTCTCGAAACATCTGCGCCTCTTCTCGCTCTTTGATTTGCTCTCCAGAGACGTTACTTTGTTCCATCTCTTTCAACGGCATGTTTTCCTGTTACAAAGCTCAATTTTGTGTATTCTCGAAATTTTCGCCAGATTTTGGCCAATATATCAGGAAAAAATGAAGGCGAATGAGGTATACTAAATTTCAGCTTCAAAGGCATCGCCTTAAAGTTGCAAATAAGAGGCGCAGGCCTTTCAAGAGGCGTTCGAAAATTCTGCGTGTCTTCGTTAAACAGTCACTGTCTCGAAATATCTGCGGCACTTCTCGCTCTTTGATTTGCTCTCCGGAGACGTTACTTTGTTCCATCTCTTTCGACGGCATGTTCTCCTGTTACAAAGCCCAATTTTGTGCATTCTGAAAATTTTCGCCAGATTTTGGCCAATATATCAGGAGAACATGAAGTGGAAAGAGGTATACTAAATTTCAGCTTCAAAGGCATCGCCTTAAAGTTGCAAATAAGAGGCGCAGGTCTTTCAAGAGGCGTTCGAAAATTCTGCGTGTCTTCGTTAAACAGTCACTGTCTCGAAATATCTGCGCCACTTCTCGCTCTTTGATTTGCTCTCCGGAGACGTTACTTTGTTCCATCTCTTTCGACGGCATGTTCTCCTGTTACAAAGCCCAACTTTGTGCATTCTGAAAATTTTCGCCAGATTTTGGCCAATATATCAGGAGAACATGAAGTCGAAAGAGGTATACTAAAT
>NW_027488308.1:0-7305 GCF_050908995.1 Andrena cerasifolii | reverse complement strand
GTTGTTTCGTTGTTTCGTTGTTTCGTTGTTTCGTTGTTTCGTTGTTTCGTTGTTTCGTTGTTTCGTTGTTTCGTTGTTTCGTTGTTTCGTTATTTCGTTGTTTCGTTGTTTCGTTGTTTCGTTGTTTCGTTGTTTCGTTGTTTCGTTGTTTCGTTGTTTCGTTGTTTCGTTGTTTCGTTGTTTCGTTGTTTCGTTGTTTCGTTGTTTCGTTGTTTCGTTGTTTCATTGTTTCGTTGTTTCGTTGTTTCGTTGTTTCGTTGTTTCGTTGTTTCGTTGTTTCGTTGTTTCGTTGTTTCGTTGTTTCGTTGTTTCGTTGTTTCGTTGTTTCGTTGTTTCGTTGTTTCGTTGTTTCGTTGTTTCGTTGTTTCGTTGTTTCGTTGTTTCGTTGTTTCGTTGTTTCGTTGTTTCGTTGTTTCGTTGTTTCGTTGTTTCGTTGTTTCGTTGTTTCGTTGTTTCGTTGTTTCGTTGTTTCGTTGTTTCGTTGTTTCGTTGTTTCGTTGTTTCGTTTTATCGTTGTATCGTTGTTTCGTTGTTTCGTTGTTTCGTTGTTTCGTTGTTTCGTTGTTTCGTTGGTTCGTTGTATCGTTGGTTCGTTGTTTCGTTGGTTCGTGGGTTCGTTGGCTCGTTGGTTCGTTGGTTCGTTTGTTTCTTTGTTTCTTTCTTTCGTTGGTTCGTTGGTTCGTTGGTTCGTTGGTTCGTTGGTTCGTTGATTCGTTGGTTCGTTGGTTCGTTTGTTTCTTTGTTTCATTCTTTCTTTGTTCGTTTGTTCGTTTGTTCGTTGGTTCGTTTGTTCGTTTGTTCGCTGGTTCGTTGGTTCGTTGGTTCGTTGGTTCGTTGGTTCGTTGGTTCGTTGGTTCGTTGGTTCGTTGGTTCGTTGGTTCGTTGGTTCGTTGGTTCGTTGGTTCGTTGGTTCGTTGGTTCGTTGGTTCGTTGGTTCGTTGGTTCGTTTGTTTCTTTGTTTCTTTCTTTCTTTGTTCGTTTGTTCGTTTGTTCGTTTGTTCGTTTGTTCGCTGGTTCGTTGGTTCGTTGGTTCGTTGGTTCGTTGGTTCGTTGGTTAGTTGGATCGTTGGTTCGTTGGTTCGTTGGTTGGTTGGTTCGTTGGTTCGTTGGTTCGTTGATTCGTTGGTTCGTTGGTTCGTTGGTTCGTTGGTTCGTTGGTTCGTTGGTTCGTTGGTTCGTTGGATCGTTGGTTCGTTGGTTCGTTGGTTCGTTGGTTCGTTGGCTCGTTGGTTCGTTGGTTCGTTTGTTTCTTTGTTTCTTTCTTTCGTTGGTTCGTTGGTTCGTTGGTTCGTTGGTTCGTTGATTCGTTGGTTCGTTGGTTCGTTTGTTTCTTTGTTTCTTTCTTTCTTTCTTTGTTCGTTTGTTCGTTTGTTCGTTTCTTTCTTTCTTTCTTTGTTCGTTTGTTCGTTTGTTCGTTTGCTCGTTTGTTCGTTTGTTCGTTTGTTCGTTGGTTCGTTGGTTCGTTGGTTCGTTGGTTCGTTGGTTCGTTGGTTCGTTGGTTCGTTGGTTCGTTTGTTTCTTTGTTTCTTTCTTTCTTTTTTCGTTTGTTCGCTGGTTCGTTTGTTCGTTGGTTCGTTTGTTCGTTTGTTCGCTGGTTCGTTGGTTCGTTGGTTCGTTGGTTCGTTGGTTCGATGGTTCGTTGGTTCGTTGGATCGTTGGATCGTTGGTTCGTTGATTCGTTGGTTCGTTGGTTCGTTGGCTCGTTGGTTCGTTGGTTCGTTTGTTTCTTTGTTTCTTTCTTTCGTTGGTTCGTTGGTTCGTTGGTTCGTTGGTTCGTTGATTCGTTGGTTCGTTGGTTCGTTTGTTTCTTTGTTTCTTTCATTCTTTCTTTGTTCGTTTGTTCGTTTGTTCGTTTCTTTCTTTCTTTCTTTGTTCGTTTGTTCGTTTGTTCGTTTGTTCGTTTGCTCGTTTGTTCGTTTGTTCGTTTGTTCGTTGGTTCGTTGGTTCGTTCGTTCGTTGGTTCGTTGGTTCGTTGGTTCGTTTGTTTCTTTGTTTCTTTCTTTCTTTGTTCGTTTGTTCGCTGGTTCGTTTGTTCGTTGGTTCGTTTGTTCGTTTGTTCGCTGGTTCGTTGGTTCGTTGGTTCGTTGGTTCGTTGGTTCGATGGTTCGTTGGTTCGTTGGTTCGTTGGTTCGTTGGTTCGTTGGTTCGTTGGTTCGTTGGTTCGTTGGTTCGTTGGTTCGTTGGTTGGTTGGTTCGTTGGTTCGTTGGTTCGTTGGTTCGTTGGTTCGTTGTTTCGTTGGTTCGTTGGTTCGTTGGTTCGTTGTTTCGTTGGTTCGTTGGTTCGTTGGTTCGTTGGTTCGTTGGTTCGTTGGTTCGTTGGTTCGTTGGTTCGTTGGATCGTTTGTTTCTTTGTTTCATTCTTTCTTTGTTCGTTTGTTCGTTTGTTCGTTGGTTCGTTTGTTCGTTTGTTCGCTGGTTCGTTGGTTCGTTGGTTCGTTGGTTCGTTGGTTCGTTGGTTCGTTGGTTCGTTGGTTCGTTGGTTCGTTGGTTCGTTGGTTCGTTGGTTCGTTGGTTCGTTGGTTCGTTGGTTCGTTGGTTCGTAGGTTCGTTGGTTCGTTGGTTCGTTGGTTCGTTGGTTCGTTGGTTCGTTGGTTCGTTGGTTCGTTGGTTCGTTGGTTCGTTGGTTCGTTGGTTCGTTGGTTCGTTGGTTCGTTGGTTCGTTGGTTCGTTGGTTCGTTTGTTTCTTTGTTTTATTCTTTCTTTGTTCGTTTGTTCGTTTGTTCGTTTGTTCGTTTGTTCGCTGGTTCGCTGGTTCGTTTGTTCGTTGGTTCGTTGGTTCGTTGGTTCGTTGGTTCGTTGGTTCGTTGGTTCGTTGGTTCGTTGGTTCGTTGGTTCGTTGGTTCGTAGGTTCGTTGGTTCGTTGGTTCGTTGGTTCGTTGGTTCGTTGGTTCGTTGGTTCGTTGGATCGTTGGTTCGTTGGTTCGTTGGTTCGTGGGTTCGTTGGCTCGTTGGTTCGTTGGTTCGTTTGTTTCTTTGTTTCTTTCTTTCGTTGGTTCGTTGGTTCGTTGGTTCGTTGGTTCGTTGGTTCGTTGATTCGTTGGTTCGTTGGTTCGTTTGTTTCTTTGTTTCATTCTTTCTTTGTTCGTTTGTTCGTTTGTTCGTTGGTTCGTTTGTTCGTTTGTTCGCTGGTTCGTTGGTTCGTTGGTTCGTTGGTTCGTTGGTTCGTTGGTTCGTTGGTTCGTTGGTTCGTTGGTTCGTTGGTTCGTTGGTTCGTTGGTTCGTTGGTTCGTTGGTTCGTTGGTTCGTTGGTTCGTTGGTTCGTTGGTTCGTTTGTTTCTTTGTTTCTTTCTTTCTTTGTTCGTTTGTTCGTTTGTTCGTTTGTTCGTTTGTTCGCTGGTTCGTTGGTTCGTTGGTTCGTTGGTTCGTTGGTTCGTTGGTTCGTTGGATCGTTGGTTCGTTGGTTCGTTGGTTCGTTGGTTCGTTGGTTCGTTGGTTCGTTGATTCGTTGGTTCGTTGGTTCGTTGGTTCGTTGGTTCGTTGGTTCGTTGGTTCGTTGGTTCGTTGGATCGTTGGTTCGTTGGTTCGTTGGTTCGTTGATTCGTTGGTTCGTTGGTTCGTTTGTTTCTTTGTTTCTTTCTTTCTTTCTTTGTTCGTTTGTTCGTTTGTTCGTTTCTTTCTTTCTTTCTTTGTTCGTTTGTTCGTTTGTTCGTTTGTTCGTTTGCTCGTTTGTTCGTTTGTTCGTTTGTTCGTTGGTTCGTTGGTTCGTTGGTTCGTTGGTTCGTTGGTTCGTTGGTTCGTTGGTTCGTTGGTTCGTTGGTTCGTTGGTTCGTTGGTTCGTTGGTTCGTTGGTTCGTTGGTTCGTTTGTTTCTTTGTTTCTTTCTTTCTTTGTTCGTTTGTTCGATGGTTCGTTGGTTCGTTGGTTCGTTGGTTCGTTGGTTCGTTGGTTCGTTGGTTCGTTGGTTCGTTGGTTCGTTGGTTCGTTGGTTCGTTTGTTTCTTTGTTTCTTTCTTTCTTTGTTCGTTGGTTCGTTGGTTCGTTGGTTCGTTGGTTCGTTGGTTCGTTGGTTCGTTGGTTCGTTTGTTTCTTTGTTTCTTTCTTTCTTTGTTCGTTGGTTCGTTGGTTCGTTGGTTCGTTGGTTGGTTGGTTCGTTGGTTCGTTTGTTCGCTGGTTCGTTGGTTCGTTGGTTCGTTGGTTCGTTGGTTCGTTGGGTCGTTGGTTCGTTGGTTCGTTGGTTCGTTTGTTTCTTTGTTTCTTTCTTTCTTTGTTCGTTTGTTCGTTTGTTCGTTGGTTCGTTTGTTCGTTTTTTCGCTGGTTCGTTGGTTTTTTCGCTGGTTCGTTGGTTCGTTGGTTCGTTGGTTCGTTGGTTCGTTGGTTCGTTGTTTCGTTGGTTCGTTGGTTCGTTTGTTTCTTTGTTTCTTTCTTTCTTTGTTCGTTTGTTCGTTTGTTCGTTTGTTCGTTGGTTCGTTGGTTCGTTTGTTCGTTTGTTCGTTTGTTCGTTTGTTCGTTGGTTCGTTGGTTCGTTGGTTCGTTTGTTTCTTTGTTTCTTTCTTTCTTTGTTCGTTTGTTCGCTGGTTCGTTTGTTCGTTTGTTCGCTGGTTCGTTGTTTCGTTGGTTCGTTGGTTCGTTGGTTCGTTCGTTGGTTCGTTGGTTCGTTGTTGGTTCGTTGGTTCGTTGGTTCGTTGGTTCGTTGGTTCGTTGGTTCGTTGGTTCGTTGGTTCGTAGGTTCGTTGGTTCGTTGTTCGTTGGTTCGTTGGTTCGTTGGTTCGTTGGTTCGTTGGTTCGTGGTTCGTTGGTTCGTTGGTTCGTTGGTTCGTTGGTTCGTTGGTTCGTTGGTTCGTTGGTTCGTTGGTTCGTTGGTTCGTTGGTTCGTTGGTTCGTTGGTTCGTTGGTTCGTTTGTTTCTTTGTTTCTTTCTTTCTTTGTTCGTTTGTTCGTTTGTTCGTTTGTTCGTTTGTTCGTTTGTTCGCTGGTTCGTTGGTTCGTTGGTTCGTTGGTTCGTTGTTCGTTGGTTCGTTGGTTCGTTGATTCGTTGGTTCGTTGGTTCGTTGGTTCGTTGGTTCGTTGGTTCGTTGGTTCGTTGGTTCGTTGGATCGTTGGTTCGTTGGTTCGTTGGTTCGTTTGTTTCTTTGTTTCTTTCTTTCTTTTTTCGTTTGTTCGCTGGTTCGTTTGTTCGTTGGTTCGTTTGTTCGTTTGTTCGCTGGTTCGTTGGTTCGTTGGTTCGTTGGTTCGTTGGTTCGATGGTTCGTTGGTTCGTTGGATCGTTGGATCGTTGGTTCGTTGGTTCGTTGGTTCGTTGGTTCGTTGGCTCGTTGGTTCGTTGGTTCGTTTGTTTCTTTGTTTCTTTCTTTCGTTGGTTCGTTGGTTCGTTGGTTCGTTGGTTCGTTGATTCGTTGGTTCGTTGGTTCGTTTGTTTCTTTGTTTCTTTCATTCTTTCTTTGTTCGTTTGTTCGTTTGTTCGTTTCTTTCTTTCTTTCTTTGTTCGTTTGTTCGTTTGTTCGTTTGTTCGTTTGCTCGTTTGTTCGTTTGTTCGTTTGTTCGTTGGTTCGTTGGTTCGTTCGTTCGTTGGTTCGTTGGTTCGTTGGTTCGTTTGTTTCTTTGTTTCTTTCTTTCTTTGTTCGTTTGTTCGCTGGTTCGTTTGTTCGTTGGTTCGTTTGTTCGTTTGTTCGCTGGTTCGTTGGTTCGTTGGTTCGTTGGTTCGTTGGTTCGATGGTTCGTTGGTTCGTTGGTTCGTTGGTTCGTTGGTTCGTTGGTTCGTTGGTTCGTTGGTTCGTTGGTTCGTTGGTTCGTTGGTTGGTTGGTTCGTTGGTTCGTTGGTTCGTTGGTTCGTTGGTTCGTTGTTTCGTTGGTTCGTTGGTTCGTTGGTTCGTTGTTTCGTTGGTTCGTTGGTTCGTTGGTTCGTTGGTTCGTTGGTTCGTTGGTTCGTTGGTTCGTTGGTTCGTTGGATCGTTTGTTTCTTTGTTTCATTCTTTCTTTGTTCGTTTGTTCGTTTGTTCGTTGTTCGTTTGTTCGCTGGTTCGTTGGTTCGTTGGTTCGTTGGTTCGTTGGTTCGTTGGTTCGTTGGTTCGTTGGTTCGTTGGTTCGTTGGTTCGTTGGTTCGTTGGTTCGTTGGTTCGTTGGTTCGTTGGTTCGTTGGTTCGTTGGTTCGTTGGTTCGTTTGTTTCTTTGTTTTATTCTTTCTTTGTTCGTTTGTTCGTTTGTTCGTTTGTTCGTTTGTTCGCTGGTTCGCTGGTTCGTTTGTTCGTTGGTTCGTTGGTTCGTTGGTTCGTTGGTTCGTTGGTTCGTTGGTTCGTTGGTTCGTTGGTTCGTTGGTTCGTTGGTTCGTTGGTTCGGTGGTTCGTTGGTTCGTTGGTTCGTAGGTTCGTTGGTTCGTTGGTTCGTTGGTTCGTTGGTTCGTTGGTTCGTTGGTTCGTTGGTTCGTTGGTTCGTTGGTTCGTTGGTTCGTTGGTTCGTTGGTTCGTTGGTTCGTTTGTTTCTTTGTTTCTTTCTTTCTTTGTTCGTTTGTTCGTTGTTCGTTTGTTCGTTTGTTCGCTGGTTCGCTGGTTCGTTGTTTCTTTGGTTCGTTGGTTCGTTGGTTCGTTGGTTCGTTGGTTCCTTGGTTCGTTGGTTCGTTGGTTCGTTGGTTCGTTGGTTCGTAGGTTCGTTGGTTCGTTGGTTCGTTGGTTCGTTGGTTCGTTGGTTCGTTGGTTCGTTGGTTCGTTGGTTCGTTGGTTGGTTGGTTCGTTGGTTCGTTTGTTTCTTTGTTTCTTTCTTTCTTTGTTCGTTTGTTCGTTTGTTCGTTTGTTCGTTTGTTCGTTTGTTCGTTTTGTTCGTTTGTTCGTTTGTCGTTTGTTCGCTGGTTCGTTGGCTCGTTGGTTCGTTGGTTCGTTGGTTCGTTGGTTCGTTGGTTCGTTGGTTCGTTGGTTCGTTGGTTCGTTGGTTCGTTGGTTCGTTGGTTCGTTGGTTCGTTGGTTCTTGGTTCGTAGGTTCGTTGGTTCGTTGGTTCGTTGGTTCGTTGGTTCGTTGGTTCGTTGGTTCGTTGGTTCGTTGGTTCGTTGGTTCGTTGGTTCGTTGGTTCGTTGGTTCGTTTGTTCTTTGTTTCTTTCTTTCTTTGTTCGTTTGTTCGTTTGTTCGTTTGTTCGTTTGTTCGCTGGTTCGTTGGTTCGTTGGTTCGTTGGTTCGTTGGTTCGTTGGTTAGTTGGATCGTTGGTTCGTTGGTTCGTTGGTTGGTTGGTTCGTTGGTTCGTTGGTTCGTTGATTCGTTGGTTCGTTGGTTCGTTGGTTCGTTGGTTCGTTGGTTCGTTGGTTCGTTGGTTCGTTGGATCGTTGGTTCGTTGGTTCGTTGGTTCGTTGGTTCGTTGGCTCGTTGGTTCGTTGGTTCGTTTGTTT
>NW_027488307.1:0-7310 GCF_050908995.1 Andrena cerasifolii | reverse complement strand
ATCTATGGTTTTGGCGTCGATTTTGTTGAAATTGGGTACTTATGGAATACTTCGATTTTTAATGATTTTTTATTTAAATTCAGTTTTTTTATCTAAATATATATTAATTTTTAGAATTATGGGTGGTGTTTTTCTTAGATGTGTTTGTTTACGTCAGGTTGATTTAAAGGTTTTGGTTGCTTATTCATCGGTTGTTCATATGAGTTTATTATTGGGAGGTATATTTACTTTACTTAAATTGGGAATAATTGGTTCATATGTTTTAATAATTTCTCATGGTTTATGTTCATCTGGTTTATTTTATTTAGTTAATGTATTTTATAGAGAGACAAACAGTCGTTTAATAATTATTAATAAGGGTTTATTAATTTGTATACCGTCAATAGCAATGTTTTGATTTATATTATGTTCTTCTAATATAGCTTCACCTGTTTCTTTAAATTTAGTTGGTGAAATTATATTAATAATTAGTCTTGTTATATGAATGAAGTTTATTTTTATTGGTCTAGTCTTATATTCATTTTTTAGATTTGTTTATTCATTGTATATATATAGATATATTTGTCATGGAAATTCTAATTTATGACTTAAAATAAGTAGAGGTATTGTAGTAAATTATTTTGTTTTGCTTATTCATTGAATTCCTTTAAATTTTTTGTTTTTGAATTTATCTATATTTTATTATTTAAATAGTTTAATTAAAAATTTTGATTTGTGGGATCAAAGATGTATTTTTTACTTTAAATAATCTTCAGAATTATTATTTTTGTTGTATTCATATTTTTTTGTGGGATTGCATATATTGTGTTTGGAGTATACATATATATAAATTTATTTTTATGTGTATTTGACTGAACAATTTTTGAGGTTGGTTCTTTGGTTTTTAGAATAACTATTTATATTGATTATACTGGTATAATTTTTTTAGGTGTGGTTTTGATTATTTCTTCAATAGTTCTTTTGTATAGTATGGATTATATATCTGGTGATAAGAGTATTGATCGGTTAAAGTATCTTATTTTTTTGTTTGTTTTATCTATATGTTTAATGATTTTAAGGCCTAATATTTTAAGTATCTTATTAGGCTGGGATGGGCTGGGCCTGATTTCATATTGTTTAGTAGTGTATTATCAGAGAGATATTGCTTATAGATCTGGTATATTAACTATTTTATGCAATCGGTTAGGAGACATTGGTTTGCTAATGCTGATCAGGTTTGGCGCATTTGTTGGATCATGAAATTTAATGTTGTATTCTTTTGATAGATTTATAATGGTTTTTATTTTTATTGCTATATTTACTAAGAGAGCTCAAATACCTTTTTCTTCTTGATTACCTGCAGCTATAACTGCTCCTACACCTGTATCTTCTTTGGTTCATTCTTCTACTTTAGTAACTGCTGGTGTTTATTTAATAATTCGTTATAATGAGGTTTTATTTTGTTTTGATTTGGGGGTTTTAATTTTTGTGTCTGTTTTTACGATGATGATGTCGGGTTTAATTGCTAATTTTGAGTTTGATTTAAAAAAGATTATTGCATTGTCTACTTTAAGTCAGTTAGGATTTATAATGAGTATTATGTTTTTTGGTTTGAGTGATTTAGCTTTTTTTCATTTGGTAATTCATGCAATGTTTAAATCTTTAATGTTTTTATGTGTAGGTGGTTTTATTCATTCAATGAATGATAATCAAGATATTCGTAATTATGGTGGTATATTTTATATTTATCCCTTAAAGAGTATTGTTATAATTATTTCTTTATTTTGTTTATGTGGGATTCCTTTTTTATCTGGTTTTTATTCAAAGGATTTAATTTTCGAGTATTTTTTAGTTAGATCAATAAATTTGTTATTAATATTAATATTTTATTTATCTATAATTTTTACTGTTAGTTATTCTATTCGGTTGGTAATCTGGTTATTTTTGGATTACTATAGTTTTTTCCCTTTTTCAAATCTTAAAGAAAGAAAATTGATTAGAGTTAGAATGATATTTTTAATGTTGATGTCTATTTTTTGTGGAAGGGTTTTTGCTAAATTGGTTTATAGGAAATATTTTTTTATATTGATGAATTTTGATAAGATTCTGATTATAAAGATATATATATATGGTATATTTTTGGGCTATCTATTTTATTTAAGTGAAATAACTAGATTCTTGAGTATTATTTATTTTTTTGCTTCTATGTACTTTTTAAATATTTTCTTTAAATTTTCTTATAAGTGACTTATTTTTAATTTTTATAGATATGAGAGTTGATTTGAGAAGGGCTGATATGAGTCTCTTAGAGGATTAAGAATCTATAAAATGATGTATTTGATTAACTTGCTAGATGTGAAGCGATTTGATTTAATTTTGATCGTAAAAATTTATATTTATATGTATTTGCTAATTATAATTATTTATTAATTTAAATAGCTTAAAAAGAGCATAATATTGAAAATATTAAGGTAATAATTTTTATTTTTAAATATAATTTATAAATTTTAAATTAATTTTATATTGAAAATATAATGTTTTTTTTAAACTATATAAATTAGAAATATAAATGATTAAACATTTTGATTAGAATTAGAAGTTCTATATTTTATTTCCTATTTAATTGGATTTATAATCATTTGAATTATTAACAATAATTTACCTCTACTTTGGTTTCAATTAATATATAAAGTAATTATTTACTTTTAATTTCGACTTAAAGATTTGACTATTGTTGTGTATATAATTATTTATAAGATATACTAGTTTAATTAATTATTAAATGCAATTTAATTGTTATTTATTAACTAATATCCTAATTGATTCATTCTAGATAAGAGAATATTCATTCAATTCATAAACTAATAATTAATATTAATAATAATAAATAGAATGTTGATTTTGTTGATATTATAATTTTATATTTAATTAGTGGTAGAATTGGGATGATTAGAATAATTTCAATGTCAAAGATTAGGAATATTAGGGTAATTAAGAAAAATTGAATTGAAAATGGTAATCGTGGTCTTGTTATTGGATTGAATCCACATTCAAATGGGGTTATTTTTTTTCGGTTTTTGTTAATTACTTTTGTAAATATTATATTTAGAAAAATTATTAAAATAGGGATAATTGAGAATACGATGAGAATTATTATTATGGAGATAATTATATATATTTTATTTTATTAAAATCTTTTAATTGGAAGTTAAATGTAATTATTATACTATATATATTAGAAGTTTCATCAGTAGATTGTAATATATAGAAATAATCAGATGATGTCTACAAAATGTCAATATCATGATGCGGTTTCGAAATTTAGATGATGTATTTTTGAGAAATGATTTATATTTAATCGGATGAAACAAGTAGATAGAAAAATTAAACCAATATTTACATGTGAACCATGAAATCCTGTTGTTATAAAGAAAATTGAACCATAAATTCTATCGTTAAAACAGAAAGGTGCTTCTATATATTCATAAATTTGTAATGTAGTGAAGTATATTCCTAAAATAATTGTTAATAATAATCTAATTTTTGTTTCTTTAAAGTTATTATTTAGTATAGCGTAGTGTCTTCATGTAATTGTAATTCCTGATGAAATTAAAATAATTGAATTTAATAAAGGAATATTGTATGGGTTGAATTGTTCAATTGAAGTTGGTGGTCAGTTTATACCAATTTCAATTCTTGGTGTAATTGATCTATGAAAGTATGCTCAGAAGAATGCTACAAAAAATAGAAGTTCTGAAATAATGAATATGATTATTCTTATTTTGATTAATTTAGTTACTGTTAGTGAATGAAATCCTTGAAATGTTCTTTCTCGAATAACATCTCGTCATCATTGAATTATACATATGATTAGAGTGATTATTCTTAAAAATATTAATAATTTTATTTTTAGATGAAATAGTAAAATTATTCCTATAAAAGTGTTTATAATATTAATTGATGTTAATATAGGTCATGGTCTTACTGTAACTATATGAAATGGGTGATTAGATATTGTCATAATTTGATTCATTAAAGTATAAGGTTCTTAAAATTGAGAATACGTAAGATTGAATTATTGCAACTGAGATTTCTAGAATAAATAGTATATTTTGAATAATAATTATAATTGGTATAATTATTAGAAAATTATTTAATGAATTACCTAAAAGTGATAGTAATAGGTGACCTGCTAGTATATTAGCAGTTAATCGAATTGCTAATGTTCATGGTCGAATGATATTTCTAATTGATTCAATAATAACTATAAAATTTATTAGAACTGTTGGTGTATTTATTGGAACTAGATGAATAAATATTTTGTTTGTGTTTTTTCATCATCCATAAATTATAAATCTTATTCATAATCTTAATGATAATGCTAAATTAATATTAAGATGACTTGTAGGTGTGAAAATGTAGGGAAATAGTCCAAATAGGTTAAATAGAAGAATTATTTTTATTAAGCTGATAAAAATAATTAAGTTAATAAATATTTTTTTATTTGTTAATAATTTGAATTCTTTGAATATAAAATTATTTAATAGTATTCATATTATATTGATTCGTGATGGTAAAAATCAGTAGTTATTGGATAAAATTAATAGTGGAATTGTTAAACTAATTCAATTTAGGGATAATATTGTTCTGGTTGATGGGTCAAAGATTGAGAATAGATTTGTTATCATTTTCATTTAATTGAATTAATTTTTTGTTTTTTTTTGAGTTGATAGTGTTGTATTTGTAAAGAAATTTATAATGATTGTTGTTATAATTATTATTAAGGTTATTAATATTATTATTAATCAAATTATAGGTTTTATTTGAGGGATGAAAGATTATTAATATTCATTAGAAGTATTCGCTTGTACTATAATATGGTTTAAGAGACCAATTCTTGCATTTCAGACATCTAATGAAAAAATATTATTTATTAATAATTTTAAATTGACAATTTAATGTTATTTTTAACTAATTCTTTAATTGTTTTAAAATGAGTTTAGTCAGTTTTTAAAGTTTTTAATTGATGTTCTTTCTATTACGATTGGTATAAATCTATGATTTGATCCACAGATTTCTGAGCATTGTCCATAGAATAATCCTGCTCGGTTAGAGTATAAAGTTATTTGATTGATTCGTCCGGGAGTTGCATCTATTTTTATACCTATAGAAGGAATAGTTCATGAGTGGATTACATCTGTAGATGTAGTAATTAATCGAATAGGAATTTTGTAAGGAACAATTATTCGATTATCTACATCTAGAAGACGAAATGTATTTAAGTTTTCAATTTCATTAATTATGTATGAATTAAATTCGATATTATTAAAATCTGGATATTCGTAACTTCAATATCATTGATGACCAATTGATTTAATTGTAAAGAATGGATTTCATAATTCATCAATAAAGTATAGGGTTTTTATAGATGGTACTGCGATTGTTATTAATATGATTATTGGAGTAATTGTTCAGATAATTTCAATTGGAGTGATTATTTAAAAGGAATCGGTTAGTAAATTTATTTTTAATTATGTTAATTATAGTGATTATTGTAGATGAAATAATTATGATTAATATGATTATGGTTAGATTGTGAAATGCATTTAAATTATCAGCAAATGGTGAATTTGGATCTTGGAATGATATTATGTTTCATGTAGCTATTTTTAATAAAAATTTTAATTTTATGTATGGGGCTTAAATCCATTGCACTATTCTGCCATAATTAAAATTTTGTTACAATTGGAATTTCATTGAATGAGTGATTGAATGGTGGATAATTTTGTGACCATTCTAGTGAACTTTGATTAAATTTAAATATAATAATTCGTTTTGATATAAATCTTTCAAGCATAATGAAAATAAATAAAATTGTTCTGTTTAATGAAATAATTGCTCCTATAGAGGATAATAAATTTCAACAGTAATATACATCTGGGTATTCCGAGTATCGTCGTGGTATTCCTATTAATCCTAGGAAATGTTGTGGAAAGAATGTTAAATTTACACCAATAAATATTATAAAGAATTGGATTTTTAATCATTTATTATTTATTGAAAATCCAGTTACTGCTGGAAATCAATGTACAATTCTGGCAATAATTGAAAAGACTGCTCCTATTGACAATACATAATGAAAATGACCAACTACATAATATGTATCATGTAGAATAATATCAATTGATGAATTTGATAATATAATTCCGGTTAAACCTCCTATGGTGAATAGGAAAATGAATCCTAGTGACCATAAGATTTGTGGATTTATATTTATCTTTGCACCATGATAAGTAGCTAATCATCTAAATACTTTAATTCCCGTAGGAATTGCAATAATTATTGTAGCTGAGGTAAAGTATGCTCGTGTATCTACGTCTAACCCAACAGTGAATATATGATGGGCTCATACAATAAATCCAAGAAATCCAATACCTAGTATTGCATAAATTATTCCAATATTTCCAAATGTTTCTTTTTTCCCTCTTTCATTATAAATAATGTGTGAAATTAGACCAAATCCAGGAAGAATTAAAATATATACTTCTGGATGACCAAAAAATCAAAATAGATGTTGATAAAGAATTGGATCACCACCTCCTATTGGGTCAAAAAATGATGAGTTTAAGTTTCGATCTGATAGTAATATTGTAATAGCTCCAGCTAGGACTGGAAGTGAGATTAAAAGAAGAATTGTGGTAATGAATACTGATCATGGAAATAATGGTAATTGATCGTAGTTTAATGAAATATTTTTTATATTTAGAATTGTTACAATAAAATTAATTGCTCCTATAATTGAGGAAATTCCTGCAATATGGAGTGAAAAGATTGTTAAATCTACGGATGATGATGGGTGATATGAATATGATGATAATGGTGGATATACTGTTCATCCTGTACCTGAACCTGAATTTAGAATTATTCTTATTAGGATAACTAGAATCGATGGAGGTAATAATCAGAATCTTATATTATTTATTCGCGGGAAAGCCATGTCGGGCGCTCCTAATATTAATGGTGTGAGTCAGTTTCCGAAACCTCCGATTATAAATGGCATTACTATGAAGAAGATTATAATAAATGCATGAGAAGTTACAATAGTATTATAAATTTGATCATTATTAATTCATCTACCTGGATTTCTTAGTTCTATACGGATAATAAATCTTAGTGATGCACCAATTATACCTGCTCATATTGCGAAAATAAAATATAGTATTCCGATATTCTTATGATTGGTTGAATATAGTCATGTTTTGTAATATATTAAAATTTATATTAAATATTAATATATTGTTAATTTTGAAGATTAAGAGTTTACTTTTAAC
>NW_027488306.1:0-7315 GCF_050908995.1 Andrena cerasifolii | reverse complement strand
TTTGTTTCTTTGTTTCTTTCTTTCTTTGTTCGTTTGTTTGTTCGTTTGTTCGTTTGTTCGTTTGTTCGTTTGTTCGTTTGTTCGTTTGTTCGTTTGTTCGTTGGTTCGTTGGTTCGTTGGTTCGTTGGTTCGTTGGTTCGTTGGTTCGTTTGTTCGTTGGTTCGTTTGTTCGTTGGTTCGTTGGTTCGTTGGTTCGTTGGTTCGTTGGTTCGTTGGTTCGTTTGTTCGTTTGTTCGTTGGTTCGTTGGTTCGTTGGTTCGTTGGTTCGTTGGTTCGTTGGTTCGTTTGTTTCTTTGTTTCTTTCTTTCTTTGTTCGTTTGTTCGTTTGTTCGTTTGTTCGTTTGTTCGTTGGTTCGTTGGTTCCTTGGTTCGTTGGTTCGTTGGTTCGTTTGTTCGTTTGTTCGTTGGTTCGTTGGTTCGTTGGTTCGTTTGTTTCTTTGTTTCTTTCTTTCTTTGTGCGTTTGTTTGTTCGTTTGTTCGTTTTTTCGTTGGTTCGTTGGTTCGTTGGTTCGTTTGTTCGTTTGTTCGTTTGTTCGTTTGTTCGTTTGTTCGTTTGTTCGTTGGTTTGTTGGTTCGTTGGTTCGTTGGTTCGTTGGTTCGTTGGTTCGTTGGTTCGTTGGTTCGTTGGTTCGTTGGTTGGTTGGTTCGTTGGTTCGTTGGTTCGTTGGTTCGTTGGTTCGTTGGTTCGTTGGTTCGTTGGTTCGTTGGTTCGTTGGTTCGTTGGTTCGTTGGTTCGTTGGTTCGTTGGTTCGTTGGTTCGTTCGTTCGTTGGTTCGTTGGTTCGTTGGTTCGTTGGTTCGTTGGTTCGTTGGTTCGTTGGTTCGTTGGTTCGTTGGTTCGTTGGTTCGTTGGTTCGTTGGTTCGTTTGTTTCTTTGTTTCTTTCTTTCTTTGTTCGTTTGTTCGTTTGTTCGTTTGTTCGTTTGTTCGTTGGTTCGTTGGTTCCTTGGTTCGTTGGTTCGTTGGTTCGTTGTTTCGTTAGTTCGGTGGTTCGTTGGTTCGTTGTTTCGCTGGTTCGTTGGTTCGTTGGTTCGTTGGTTCGTTGGTTCGTTGGTTCGTTTGTTCGTTGGTTCGTTTGTTCGTTGGTTCGTTGGTTCGTTGGTTCGTTGGTTCGTTGGTTCGTTGGATCGTTGGTTCGTTGGTTCGTTGGTTCGTTTGTTCGTTTGTTCGTTTGTTCGTTTGTTCGTTTGTTCGTTTGTTCGTTTGTTCGTTTGTTCGTTTGTTCGTTTGTTCGTTTGTTCGTTTGTTCGTTTGTTCGTTGGTTCGTTGGTTCGTTGGTTCTTTGGTTCGTTGGTTCGTTGGTTCGTTGGTTCGTTGGTTCGTTGGTTCGTTGGTTCGTTGGTTCGTTTGTTCGTTGGTTCGTTTGTTCGTTGGTTCGTTGGTTCGTTGGTTCGTTGGTTCGTTGTTTCGTTGGTTCGTTGGTTCGTTGGTTCGTTGGTTCGTTTGTTTCTTTGTTTCTTTGTTTCTTTCTTTCTTTGTTCGTTCGTTTGTTCGTTTGTTCGTTTGTTCGTTTGTTCGTTTGTTCGTTTGTTCGTTTGTTCGTTTGTTCGTTTGTTCGTTTGTTCGTTTGTTCGTTGGTTCGTTGGTTCGTTGGTTCTTTGGTTCGTTGGTTCGTTGGTTCGTTGGTTCGTTGGTTCGTTGGTTCGTTGGTTCGTTGGTTCGTTGGTTCGTTTGTTCGTTGGTTCGTTTGTTCGTTGGTTCGTTGGTTCGTTGGTTCGTTGGTTCGTTGGTTCGTTGGTTCGTTTGTTCGTTTGTTCGTTGGTTCGTTTGTTCGTTGGTTCGTTGGTTCGTTGGTTCGTTGGTTCGTTGGTTCGTTGGATCGTTGGTTCGTTGGTTCGTTGGTTCGTTTGTTCGTTTGTTCGTTTGTTCGTTGGTTCGTTGGTTCGTTGGTTCGTTGGTTCGTTGGTTCGTTGGTTCGTTGGTTCGTTAGTTCGGTGGTTCGTTGGTTCGTTGGTTCGTTGCTTCGTTGTTTCGTTGGTTCGTTGGTTCGTTGGTTCGTTGGTTCGTTTGTTTCTTTGTTTCTTTCTTTCTTTGTTCGTTTGTTTGTTCGTTTGTTCGTTTGTTCGTTTGTTCGTTTGTTCATTTGTTCGTTTGTTCGTTTGTTCGTTTGTTCGTTGGTTCGTTGGTTCGTTGGTTCTTTGGTTCGTTGGTTCGTTGGTTCGTTGGTTCGTTGGTTCGTTGGTTCGTTGGTTCGTTGGTTCGTTTGTTCGTTGGTTCGTTTGTTCGTTGGTTCGTTGGTTCGTTGGTTCGTTGGTTCGTTGGTTCGTTGGTTCGTTTGTTCGTTGGTTCGTTTGTTCGTTGGTTCGTTGGTTCGTTGGTTCGTTGGTTCGTTGGTTCGTTGGTTCGTTGGGTCGTTGGTTCGTTGGTTCGTTGGTTCGTTGTTTCGTTGGTTCGTTGGTTCGTTAGTTCGGTGGTTCGTTGGTTCGTTGGTTCGCTGGTTCGTTGGTTCGTTGGTTCGTTGCTTCGTTGTTTCGTTGGTTCGTTGGTTCGTTGGTTCGTTGGTTCGTTTGTTCGTTTGTTCGTTTGTTCGTTTGTTCGTTTGTTCGTTTGTTCGTTTGTTCGTTTGTTCGTTTGTTCGTTTGTTCGTTGGTTCGTTGGTTCGTTGGTTCGTTGGTTCGTTGGTTCGTTGGTTCGTTGGTTCGTTGGTTCGTTGGTTCGTTGGTTCGTTGGTTCGTTGGTTCGTTGGTTCGTTGGTTCGTTGGTTCGTTGGTTCGTTGGTTCGTTGGTTCGTTGGTTCGTTGGTTCGTTGGTTCGTTGGTTCGTTGGTTCGTTGGTTCGTTGGTTCGTTGGTTCGTTGGTTCGGTCGTTCGTTGGTTCGTTGGTTCGTTGGTTCGTTGGTTCGTTGGTTCGTTGGTTCGTTGGTTCGTTGGTTCGTTTGTTCGTTGGTTCGTTGGTTCGTTGGTTCGTTGGTTCGTTGGTTCGATGGTTCGTTTGTTCGTTGGTTCGTTTGTTCGTTGGTTCGTTGGTTCGTTGGTTCGTTGGTTCGTTGGTTCGTTGGTTCGTTGGTTCGTTGGTTCGTTGGTTCGTTGGTTCGTTGGTTCGTTGGTTCGTTGGTTCGTTGGTTCGTTGGTTCGTTAGTTCGGTGGTTCGTTGGTTCGTTGGTTCGCTGGTTCGTTGGTTCGTTGGTTCGTTGCTTCGTTGTTTCGTTGGTTCGTTGGTTCGTTGGTTCGTTGGTTCGTTTGTTTCTTTGTTTCTTTCTTTCTTTGTTCGTTTGTTCGTTTGTTCGTTGGTTCGTTGGTCCGTTGGTTCGTTGGTTCGTTGGTTCGTTGGTTCGTTTGTTTTTTTGTTTCTTTCTTTCTTTGTTCGTTTGTTTGTTCGTTTGTTCGTTGGTTCGTTGGTTCGTTGGTTCGTTTGTTTCTTTGTTTCTTTCTTTCTTTGTGCGTTTGTTCGTTTGTTCGTTGGTTCGTTGGTCCGTTGGTTCGTTGGTTCTTTGGTTCGTTGGTTCGTTGGTTCGTTGGTTCGTTGGTTCGTTGGTTCGTTGGTTCGTTTGTTCGTTGGTTCGTTGGTTCGTTGGTTCGTTGGTTCGTTGGTTCGTTGGTTCGTTGGTTCGTTGGTTCGTTGGTTCGTTGGTTCGTTCGTTCGTTGGTTCGTTGGTTCGTTGGTTCGTTGGTTCGTTGGTTCGTTGGTTCGTTGGTTCGTTGGTTCGTTTGTTCGTTGGTTCGTTGGTTCGATGGTTCGTTTGTTCGTTGGTTCGTTTGTTCGTTGGTTCGTTGGTTCGTTGTTTCGTTGGTTCGTTGGTTCGTTGGTTCGTTGGTTCGTTTGTTTCTTTGTTTCTTTCTTTCTTTGTTCGTTTGTTCGTTTGTTCGTTGGTTCGTTGGTCCGTTGGTTCGTTGGTTCGTTGGTTCGTTGGTTCGTTTGTTTTTTTGTTTCTTTCTTTCTTTGTTCGTTTGTTTGTTCGTTTGTTCGTTGGTTCGTTGGTTCGTTGGTTCGTTTGTTTCTTTGTTTCTTTCTTTCTTTGTGCGTTTGTTTGTTCGTTTGTTCGTTTGTTCGTTTGTTCGTTTGTTCGTTTGTTCGTTTGTTCGTTTGTTCGTTTGTTCGTTGGTTCGTTGGTTCGTTGGTTCGTTTGTTTCTTTGTTTCTTTCTTTCTTTGTGCGTTTGTTTGTTCGTTTGTTCGTTGGTTCGTTGGTTCGTTGGTTCGTTGGTTCGTTGGTTCGTTGGTTCGTTGGTTCGTTGGATCGTTGGTTCGTTGGTTCGTTGGTTCGTTTGTTCGTTTGTTCGTTTGTTCGTTGGTTCGTTGGTTCGTTGGTTCGTTGGTTCGTTGGTTCGTTGGTTCGTTGGTTCGTTGGTTCGTTTGTTCGTTTGTTCGTTTGTTCGTTTGTTCGTTTGTTCGTTTGTTCGTTTGTTCGTTTGTTCGTTTGTTCGTTGGTTCGTTGGTTCGTTGGTTCGTTGGTTCGTTGGTTCGTTGGTTCGTTGGTTCGTTGGTTCGTTGGTTCGTTGGTTCGTTGGTTCGTTGGTTCGTTGGTTCGTTTGTTTCTTTGTTTCTTTCTTTCTTTGTGCGTTTGTTTGTTCGTTTGTTCGTTTGTTCGTTTGTTCGTTTGTTCGTTGGTTCGTTGGTTCGTTGGTTCGTTGGTTCGTTGGTTCGTTGGTTCGTTGGTTCGTTGGTTCGTTGGTTCGTTGGTTCGTTGGTTCGTTGGTTCGTTGGTTTGTTGGTTCGTGGGTTCGTTGGTTCGTTGGTTCGTTGGTTCGTTGGTTCGTTAGTTCGGTGGTTCGTTGGTTCGTTGGTTCGTTGCTTCGTTGTTTCGTTGGTTCGTTGGTTCGTTGGTTCGTTGGTTCGTTTGTTTCTTTGTGTCTTTCTTTCTTTGTTCGTTTGTTTGTTCGTTTGTTCGTTTGTTCGTTTGTTCGTTTGTTCGTTTGTTCGTTTGTTCGTTTGTTCGTTTGTTCGTTTGTTCGTTGGTTCGTTGGTTCGTTGGTTCTTTGGTTCGTTGGTTCGTTGGTTCGTTGGTTCGTTGGTTCGTTGGTTCGTTGGTTCGTTGGTTCGTTTGTTCGTTGGTTCGTTTGTTCGTTGGTTCGTTGGTTCGTTGGTTCGTTGGTTCGTTGGTTCGTTGGTTCGTTTGTTCGTTGGTTCGTTTGTTCGTTGGTTCGTTGGTTCGTTGGTTCGTTGGTTCGTTGGTTCGTTGGTTCGTTGGTTCGTTGGTTCGTTGGTTCGTTGGTTCGTTGGTTCGTTGGTTCGTTGGTTCGTTGGTTCGTTGGTTCGTTTGTTCGTTTGTTCGTTTGTTCGTTGGTTCGTTGGTTCGTTGGTTCGTTGGTTCGTTGGTTTGTTGGTTCGTGGGTTCGTTGGTTCGTTGGGTCGTTGGTTCGTTGGTTCGTTAGTTCGGTGGTTCGTTGGTTCGTTGGTTCGTTGGTTCGTTGTTTCGTTGGTTCGTTGGTTCGTTGGTTCGTTGGTTCGTTGGTTTGTTTGTTTCTTTGTTTCTTTCTTTCTTTGTTCGTTCGTTTGTTCGTTTGTTCGTTTGTTCGTTTGTTCGTTTGTTCGTTTGTTCGTTTGTTCGTTTGTTCGTTTGTTCGTTTGTTCGTTGGTTCGTTGGTTCGTTGGTTCTTTGGTTCGTTGGTTCGTTGGTTCGTTGGTTCGTTGGTTCGTTGGTTCGTTGGTTCGTTTGTTCGTTGGTTCGTTTGTTCGTTGGTTCGTTGGTTCGTTGGTTCGTTGGTTCGTTGGTTCGTTGGTTCGTTTGTTCGTTGGTTCGTTGGTTCGTTGGTTCGTTGGTTCGTTAGTTCGGTGGTTCGTTGGTTCGTTGGTTCGCTGGTTCGTTGGTTCGTTGGTTCGTTGCTTCGTTGTTTCGTTGGTTCGTTGGTTCGTTGGTTCGTTGGTTCGTTTGTTCGTTTGTTCGTTTGTTCGTTTGTTCGTTTGTTCGTTTGTTCGTTTGTTCGTTTGTTCGTTTGTTCGTTTGTTCGTTGGTTCGTTGGTTCGTTGGTTCGTTGGTTCGTTGGTTCGTTGGTTCGTTGGTTCGTTGGTTCGTTGGTTCGTTGGTTCGTTGGTTCGTTGGTTCGTTGGTTCGTTGGTTCGTTGGTTCGTTGGTTCGTTGGTTCGTTGGTTCGTTGGTTCGTTGGTTCGTTGGTTCGTTGGTTCGTTGGTTCGTTGGTTCGTTCGTTCGTTGGTTCGTTGGTTCGTTGGTTCGTTGGTTCGTTGGTTCGTTGGTTCGTTGGTTCGTTGGTTCGTTTGTTCGTTGGTTCGTTGGTTCGTTGGTTCGTTGGTTCGTTGGTTCGTTGGTTCGTTTGTTCGTTGGTTCGTTGGTTCGTTGGTTCGTTGGTTCGTTGGTTCGTTGGTTCGTTGGTTCGTTGGTTCGTTGGTTCGTTGGTTCGTTGGTTCGTTGGTTCGTTGGTTCGTTGGTTCGTTGGTTCGTTCGTTCGTTGGTTCGTTGGTTCGTTGGTTCGTTGGTTCGTTGGTTCGTTGGTTCGTTGGTTCGTTGGTTCGTTGGTTCGTTGGTTCGTTGGTTCGTTGGTTCGTTGGTTCGTTGGTTCGTTGGTTCGTTGGTTCGTTTGTTTCTTTGTTTCTTTCTTTCTTTGTTCGTTTGTTCGTTTGTTCGTTTGTTCGTTTGTTCGTTGGTTCGTTGGTTCCTTGGTTCGTTGGTTCGTTGGTTCGTTGGTTCGTTGGTTCGTTTGTTTCTTTGTTTCTTTCTTTCTTTGTGCGTTTGTTTGTTCGTTTGTTCGTTGGTTCGTTGGTTCGTTGGTTCGTTGGTTCGTTGGTTCGTTGGTTTGTTGGTTCGTGGGTTCGTTGGTTCGTTGGTTCGTTGGTTCGATGGTTCGTTAGTTCGGTGGTTCGTTGGTTCGTTGGTTCGTTGCTTCGTTGTTTCGTTGGTTCGTTGGTTCGTTGGTTCGTTGGTTCGTTTGTTTCTTTGTTTCTTTCTTTCTTTGTTCGTTTGTTTGTTCGTTTGTTCGTTTGTTCGTTTGTTCGTTTGTTCGTTTGTTCGTTTGTTCGTTGGTTCGTTGGTTCGTTGGTTCGTTGGTTCGTTTGTTTCTTTGTTTCTTTCTTTCTTTGTTCGTTTGTTTGTTCGTTTGTTCGTTTGTTCGTTTGTTCGTTTGTTCGTTTGTTCGTTTGTTCATTTGTTCGTTGGTTCGTTGGTTCGTTGGTTCGTTGGTTCGTTGGTTCGTTGGTTCGTTTGTTCGTTGGTTCGTTTGTTCGTTGGTTCGTTGGTTCGTTGGTTCGTTGGTTCGTTGGTTCGTTGGTTCGTTTGTTCGTTTGTTCGTTGGTTCGTTGGTTCGTTGGTTCGTTGGTTCGTTGGTTCGTTGGTTCGTTTGTTTCTTTGTTTCTTTCTTTCTTTGTTCGTTTGTTCGTTTGTTCGTTTGTTCGTTTGTTCGTTGGTTCGTTGGTTCCTTGGTTCGTTG
>NW_027488305.1:0-7323 GCF_050908995.1 Andrena cerasifolii | reverse complement strand
TTCGTTGGTTCGTTGGTTCGTTTTTCTTTGTTTCTTTGTTTCTTTGTTTCTTTGTCTCTTTGTTCGATTGTTCGATTGTTCGTTTGTTCGTTTGATCGTTTGTTCGTTTGTTCGTTTATTCGCTCGTTCGTTTGTTCGTTTGTTCGTTTGTTCGTTTGTTCGTTTGTTCGTTGGTTCGTTGGTTCGTTGGTTCGTTGGTTCGTTGGTTCGTTGGTTCGTTGGTTCGTTGGTTCGTTTTTCTTTGTTTCTTTGTTTCTTTGTCTCTTTGTTCGATTGTTCGTTTGTTCGTTTGTTCGTTTGATCGTTTGTTCGTTTGTTCGTTTATTCGTTCGTTCGTTTGTTCGTTTGTTCGTTTGTTAGTTTGTTCGTTTGTTCGTTTGTTCGTTTGTTCGTTTGTTCGTTTGTTCGTTTGTTCGATTGTTCGTTTGTTCGTTTGTTCTTTTATTCGTTTGTTCGTTTGTTCGTTTGTTCGTTTGTTCGTTTTGTCGTTTTTTCGTTGGTTCGTTGGTTCGTTGGTTCGTTGGTTCGTTGGTTCGTTGGTTCGTTGGTTCGTTGGTTCGTTGGTTCTTTGGTTCGTTGGTTCGTTGGTTCGTTGGTTCGTTGGTTCGTTGGTTCGTTGGTTCGTTGGTTCGTTGGCTCGTTTGTTCGTTTGTTCGTTTGTTCGTTGGTTCGTTGGTTCGTTGGTTCGTTGGTTCGTTGGTTCGTTGGTTCGTTGGTTCGTTGGTTCGTTGGTTCGTTTTTCTTTGTTTCTTTGTTTCTTTGTCTCTTTGTTCGATTGTTCGTTTGTTCGTTTGATCGTTTGTTCGTTTGTTCGTTTATTCGTTCGTTCGTTTTTTCGTTTGTTCGTTGGTTCGTTGGTTCGTTTTTTTCGTTGGCTCGTTGGTTCGTTTGATTCTTTGTTTCCTTGTTTCTCTGTACCTTTGTCTCTTTGTTCGATTGTTCGTTTGTTCGTTTGTTCGTTTGTTCGCTTGTTCGTTTGTTCGTGGGTTCGTTGGTTCATTGGTTCGTTGGTTCGTTTGTTCGTTTGTTCGTTTGTTCGTTTGTTCGTTTGTTCGTTTGTTCGTTTGTTCGTTTGTTCGTTTGTTCGTTTGTTCGTTTTTTCGCTGGTTCGTTAGTTCGTTGGCTCGTTGGTTCGTTTGATTCTTTGTTTCCTTGTTTCTCTGTCTCTTTGTCTCTTTGTTCGATTGTTCGTTTGTTCGTTTGTTCGTTTGTTCGCTTGTTCGTTTGTTCGTGGGTTCGTTGGTTCATTGATTCGTTGGTTCGTTGGTTCGTTGGTTCGTTGGTTCGTTGGTTCGTTTTTTTCTTTGTTTCTTTGTTTCTTTGTCTCTTTGTTCGATTGTTCGTTTGTTCGTTTGTTCGTTTGTTCGTTTGTTCGTTTGTTCGTTTGTTCGTTTGTTCGTTTGTTCGTTTGTTCGTTTGTTCCTTTGTTCGTTTGTTCGTTTGTTCGTTTGTTCGTTTGTTCGTTTGTTCGTTTGTTCGTTTGTTCGTTTGTTCGTTTGTTCGTTTGTTCGATTGTTCGTTTGTTCGTTTGTTCTTTTATTCGTTTGTTCGTTTGTTCGTTTGTTCGTTTGTTCGTTTGTTCGTTTGTTCGTTTGTTCGTTTGTTCGTTTGTTCGTTTGTTCGTTTTGTCGTTTTGTCGTTTTTTCGTTTGTTCGTTGGTTCGTTGGTTCGTTGTTTCGTTGGTTCGTTGGTTCGTTGGTTCGTTGGTTCGTTGGTTCGTTTTTCTTTGTTTCTTTGTTTCTTTGTCTCTTTGTTCGATTGTTCGTTTGTTCGTTTGTTCGTTTGATCGTTTGTTCGTTTGTTCGTTTATTCGTTCGTTCGTTTGTTCGTTTGTTCGTTTGTTCGTTTGTTCGTTTGTTCGTTGGTTCGTTGGTTCGTTGGTTCGTTGGTTCGTTGGTTCGTTGGTTCGTTGGTTCGTTGGTTCGTTTTTCTTTGTTTCTTTGTTTCTTTGTCTCTTTGTTCGATTGTTCGTTTGTTCGTTTGTTCGTTTGATCGTTTGTTCGTTTGTTCGTTTATTCGTTCGTTCGTTTGTTCGTTTGTTCGTTTGTTAGTTTGTTCGTTTGTTCGTTTGTTCGTTTGTTCGTTTGTTCGTTTGTTCGTTTGTTCGTTTGTTCGATTGTTCGTTTGTTCGTTTGTTCTTTTATTCGTTTGTTCGTTTGTTCGTTTGTTCGTTTGTTCGTTTTGTCGTTTTTTCGTTGGTTCGTTGGTTCGTTGGTTCGTTGGTTCGTTGGTTCGTTGGTTCGTTGGTTCGTTGGTTCGTTGGTTCTTTGGTTCGTTGGTTCGTTGGTTCGTTGGTTCGTTGGTTCGTTGGTTCGTTGGTTCGTTGGTTCGTTGGCTCGTTTGTTCGTTTGTTCGTTTGTTCGTTGGTTCGTTGGTTCGTTGGTTCGTTGGTTCGTTGGTTCGTTGGTTCGTTGGTTCGTTGGTTCGTTTTTCTTTGTTTCTTTGTTTCTTTGTCTCTTTGTTCGATTGTTCGTTTGTTCGTTTGATCGTTTGTTCGTTTGTTCGTTTATTCGTTCGTTCGTTTTTTCGTTTGTTCGTTGGTTCGTTGGTTCGTTTTTTTCGTTGGCTCGTTGGTTCGTTTGATTCTTTGTTTCCTTGTTTCTCTGTACCTTTGTCTCTTTGTTCGATTGTTCGTTTGTTCGTTTGTTCGTTTGTTCGCTTGTTCGTTTGTTCGTGGGTTCGTTGGTTCATTGGTTCGTTGGTTCGTTTGTTCGTTTGTTCGTTTGTTCGTTTGTTCGTTTGTTCGTTTGTTCGTTTGTTCGTTTGTTCGTTTGTTCGTTTTTTCGCTGGTTCGTTAGTTCGTTGGCTCGTTGGTTCGTTTGATTCTTTGTTTCCTTGTTTCTCTGTCTCTTTGTCTCTTTGTTCGATTGTTCGTTTGTTCGTTTGTTCGTTTGTTCGCTTGTTCGTTTGTTCGTGGGTTCGTTGGTTCATTGATTCGTTGGTTCGTTGGTTCGTTGGTTCGTTGGTTCGTTGGTTCGTTTTTTTCTTTGTTTCTTTGTTTCTTTGTCTCTTTGTTCGTTTGTTCGTTTGTTCGTTTGTTCGTTTGTTCGTTTGTTCGTTTGTTCGTTTGTTCGTTTGTTCGTTTGTTCGTTTGTTCGTTTGTTCGTTTGTTCGTTTGTTCGTTTGTTCGTTTGTTCGTTTGTTCGTTTGTTCGTTTGTTCGTTTGTTCGTTTGTTCGTTTGTTCGTTTGTTCGTTTGTTCGTTTGTTCGTTTGTTCGTTTGTTCGTTTGTTCGTTTGTTCGTTTGTTCGTTTGTTCGTTTGTTCGATTGTTCGTTTGTTCGTTTGTTCTTTTATTCGTTTTTTCGTTTGTTCGTTGGTTCGTTGGTTCGTTTTTTTCGTTGGCTCGTTGGTTCGTTTGATTCTTTGTTTCCTTGTTTCTCTGTACCTTTGTCTCTTTGTTCGATTGTTCGTTTGTTCGTTTGTTCGTTTGTTCGCTTGTTCGTTTGTTCGTGGGTTCGTTGGTTCATTGGTTCGTTGGTTCGTTTGTTCGTTTGTTCGTTTGTTCGTTTGTTCGTTTGTTCGTTTGTTCGTTTGTTCGTTTGTTCGTTTTTTCGCTGGTTCGTTAGTTCGTTGGCTCGTTGGTTCGTTTGATTCTTTGTTTCCTTGTTTCTCTGTCTCTTTGTCTCTTTGTTCGATTGTTCGTTTGTTCGTTTGTTCGTTTGTTCGCTTGTTCGTTTGTTCGTGGGTTCGTTGGTTCATTGATTCGTTGGTTCGTTGGTTCGTTGGTTCGTTGGTTCGTTGGTTCGTTTTTTTCTTTGTTTCTTTGTTTCTTTGTCTCTTTGTTCGATTGTTCGTTTGTTCGTTTGTTCGTTTGTTCGTTTGTTCGTTTGTTCGTTTGTTCGTTTGTTCGTTTGTTCGTTTGTTCGTTTGTTCGTTTGTTCGTTTGTTCGTTTGTTCGTTTGTTCGTTTGTTCGTTTGTTCGTTTGTTCGTTTGTTCGTTTGTTCGTTTGTTCGTTTGTTCGTTTGTTCGTTTGTTCGTTTGTTCGTTTGTTCGTTTGTTCGTTTGTTCGTTTGTTCGTTTGTTCGTTTGTTCGTTTGTTCGTTTGTTCGTTTGTTCGTTTGTTCGTTTGTTCGTTTGTTCGTTTGTTCGATTGTTCGATTGTTCGTTTGTTCGTTTGTTCGTTTGTTCGTTTGTTCGTTTGTTCGTTTGTTCGTTTGTTCGTTTGTTCGTTTGTTCGTTTGTTCGTTTGTTCGTTTGTTCGTTTGTTCGTTTGTTCGTTTGTTCGTTTGTTCGTTTGTTCGTTTGTTCGTTTGTTCGTTTGTTCGTTTGTTCGTTTGTTCGTTTGTTCGTTTGTTCGTTTGTTCGTTTGTTCGTTTGTTCGTTTGTTCGTTTGTTCGTTTGTTCGTTTGTTCGTTGGTTCGTTTGTTCGTTTGTTCGTTTGTTCGTTTGTTCGTTTGTTCGTTTGTTCGTTTGTTCGTTTGTTCGTTTGTTCGTTTGTTCGTTTGTTCGTTTGTTCGTTTGTTCGTTTGTTCGTTCGTTCGTTTGTTCGTTTGTTCGTTTGTTCGTTTGTTCGTTTGTTCGTTTGTTCGATTGTTCGTTTGTTCGTTTGTTCTTTTATTCGTTTGTTCGTTTGTTCGTTTGTTCGTTTGTTCGTTTGTTCGTTTGTTCGTTTGTTCGTTTTGTCGTTTTGTCGTTTTTTCGTTTGTTCGTTGGTTCGTTGGTTCGTTGTTTCGTTGGTTCGTTGGTTCGTTGGTTCGTTTTTCTTTGTTTCTTTGTTTCTTTGTTTCTTTGTCTCTTTGTTCGATTGTTCGATTGTTCGTTTGTTCGTTTGATCGTTTGTTCGTTTGTTCATTTATTCGCTCGTTCGTTTGTTCGTTTGTTCGTTTGTTCGTTGGTTCGTTGGTTCGTTGGTTCGTTGGTTCGTTGGTTCGTTGGTTCGTTGGTTCGTTTTTCTTTGTTTCTTTGTTTCTTTGTCTCTTTGTTCGATTGTTCGTTTGTTCGTTTGTTCGTTTGATCGTTTGTTCGTTTGTTCGTTTATTCGTTCGTTCGTTTGTTCGTTTGTTCGTTTGTTAGTTTGTTCGTTTGTTCGTTTGTTCGTTTGTTCGTTTGTTCGTTTGTTCGTTTGTTCGTTTGTTCGATTGTTCGTTTGTTCGTTTGTTCTTTTATTCGTTGTTCGTTTGTTCGTTTGTTCGTTTGTTCGTTTTGTCGTTTTTTCGTTGGTTCGTTGGTTCGTTGGTTCGTTGGTTCGTTGGTTCGTTGGTTCGTTGGTTCGTTGGTTCGTTGGTTCTTTGGTTCGTTGGTTCGTTGGTTCGTTGGTTCGTTGGTTCGTTGGTTCGTTGGTTCGTTGGTTCGTTGGCTCGTTTGTTCGTTTGTTCGTTTGTTCGTTGGTTCGTTGGTTCGTTGGTTCGTTGGTTCGTTGGTTCGTTGGTTCGTTGGTTCGTTGGTTCGTTTTTCTTTGTTTCTTTGTTTCTTTGTCTCTTTGTTCGATTGTTCGTTTGTTCGTTTGATCGTTTGTTCGTTTGTTCGTTTATTCGTTCGTTCGTTTTTTCGTTTGTTCGTTGGTTCGTTGGTTCGTTTTTTTCGTTGGCTCGTTGGTTCGTTTGATTCTTTGTTTCCTTGTTTCTCTGTACCTTTGTCTCTTTGTTCGATTGTTCGTTTGTTCGTTTGTTCGTTTGTTCGCTTGTTCGTTTGTTCGTGGGTTCGTTGGTTCATTGGTTCGTTGGTTCGTTTGTTCGTTTCTTCGTTTGTTCGTTTGTTCGTTTGTTCGTTTGTTCGTTTGTTCGTTTGTTCGTTTGTTCGTTTGTTCGTTTGTTTTTTTCGCTGGTTCGTTAGTTCGTTGGCTCGTTGGTTCGTTTGATTCTTTGTTTCCTTGTTTCTCTGTCTCTTTGTCTCTTTGTTCGATTGTTCGTTTGTTCGTTTGTTCGTTTGTTCGCTTGTTCGTTTGTTCGTGGGTTCGTTGGTTCATTGATTCGTTGGTTCGTTGGTTCGTTGGTTCGTTGGTTCGTTGGTTCGTTTTTTTCTTTGTTTCTTTGTTTCTTTGTCTCTTTGTTCGATTGTTCGTTTGTTCGTTTGTTCGTTTGTTCGTTTGTTCGTTTGTTCGTTTGTTCGTTTGTTCGTTTGTTCGTTTGTTCGTTTGTTCGTTTGTTCGTTTGTTCGTTTGTTCGTTTGTTCGTTTGTTCGTTTGTTCGTTTGTTCGTTTGTTCGTTTGTTCGTTTGTTCGTTTGTTCGTTTGTTCGTTTGTTCGTTTGTTCGTTTGTTCGTTTGTTCGTTTGTTCGTTTGTTCGTTTGTTCGATTGTTCGTTTGTTCGTTTGTTCTTTTATTCGTTTGTTCGTTTGTTCGTTTGTTCGTTTGTTCGTTTTGTCGTTTTTTCGTTTGTTCGTTGGTTCGTTGGTTCGTTGGTTCGTTGGTTCGTTGGTTCGTTGGTTCGTTGGTTCGTTGGTTCGTTGGTTCGTTGGTTCTTTGGTTCGTTGGTTCGTTGGTTCGATGGTTCGTTGGTTCGTTGGTTCGTTGGTTCGTTGGTTCGTTGGTTCGTTGGCTCGTTGGTTCGTTTGTTTCTTTGTTTCCTTGTTTCTTTTTCTCTTTGTTCGATTGTTCGTTTGTTCGTTTGTTCGTTTGTTCGCTTGTTCGTTTGTTCGTGGGTTCGTTGGTTCATTGGTTCGTTGGTTCGTTGGTTCGTTGGTTCGTTGGTTCGTTGGTTCTTTGGTTCGTTGGTTCGTTGGTTCGTTGGTTCGTTGGTTCGTTGGTTCGTTGGTTCGTTGGTTCGTTTTTTTCTTTGTTTCTTTGTTTCTTTGTCTCTTTGTTCGATTGTTCGTTTGTTCGTTTGTTCGTTTGTTCGTTTGTTCGTTTGTTCGTTGTTCGTTTGTTCGTTTGTTCGTTTGTTCGTTTGTTCGTTTGTTCGTTTGTTCGTTTGTTCGTTTGTTCGTTTGTTCGTTTGTTCGTTTTTTCGATTGTTCGTTTGTTCGTTTGTTCTTTTATTCGTTTGTTCGTTTGTTCGTTAGTTCGCTTTGTCGTTTTTTCGTTTGTTCGTTGGCTCGTTGGTTCGTTTTTTCGTTGGCTCGTTGGTTCGTTTGATTCTTTGTTTCCTTGTTTCTCTGTCTCTTTGTCTCTTTATTCGATTGTTCGTTTGTTCGTTTGTTCGCTTGTTCGTTTGTTCGTGGGTTCGTTGGTTCATTGGTTCGTTGGTTCGTTGTTTCGTTTGTTCGTTGGTTCGTTGGTTCGATGGTTCGTTGATTCGTTGGTTCGTTGGTTCGTTTTTTCTTTGTTTCTTTGTTTCTTTGACTCTTTGTTCGATTGTTCGTTTGTTCGTTTGTTCGTTTGTTCGTTTGTTCGTTTGTTCGTTTGTTCGTTTGTTCGTTTGTTCGTTTGTTCGTTTGTTCGTTT
>NW_027488303.1:0-7441 GCF_050908995.1 Andrena cerasifolii | reverse complement strand
TTTTTCAATATTTGTTTTTCAATATCGGTTTTTTCAATATCGGTTCTAATATCGGTTTCAATATCGGTTTTTCAATATCATTTTTTCGATATAAGTTTTTCAATATTTGTTTTTCAATATCGGTTTTTTCAATATCGGTTCTAATATCGGTTTCAATATCGGTTTTTCAATATCATTTTTTTCGATATAAGTTTTTCAATATTTGTTTTTCAATATCGGTTTTTTCAATATCGGTTCTAATATCGGTTTTCAATATCGGTTTTTCAATATCGGTTTTTCGATATCAGTTTTTCAATATTTGTTTTTCAACATCGGTTTTTCAATATCGGTTCTAATATCGGATTTGCAATATCAGTTTTTCGATATCAGTTTTTTCAATATTTGCTTTACAATATCGGTTTTTCAATATCAGTTTTTCGATATCAGTTTTTCAATATTTGGTTTTTGAATATCGGTTCTAATATCGGATTCAATATCGGTTTTTCAATATCAGTTTTTCGATATCAGTTTTTCAATATCGGTTTAGAACAATATCGGTTTTGCAATATCAGTTTCTCAATATCAGTTTTTCGATATCAGTTTCTCAATATCAGTTTTTCGATATCAGTTTTTCAATATTTGTTTTTCAATATCGGTTTTTCAATATCGGTTCTAATATCGGTTTCAATATCGGTTTTGCAATATCAGTTTTTCGATATAAGTTTTTCAATATCGGTTTTTCAATATCGGTTTAGAACAATATCGGTTTTGCAATATCAGTTTCTCAATATCAGTTTTTCGATATCAGTTTTTCAATATTTGTTTTTCAATATCGGTTTTTCAATATCGGTTCTAATATCGGTTTCAATATCGGTTTTGCAATATCAGTTTTTCGATATAAGTTTTTCAATATCGGTTTTTCAATAACGGTTTAGAACAATATCGGTTTTATATCGGTTTTTGAATATCGGTTCTAATATCGGATTCAATATCGGTTCTAATATCGGATTCAATATCGGTTTTTTGAATATCGGTTCTAATATCGGATTCAATATCGGTTTTTCAATATCGGTTTTGCAATATCAGTTTTTCAATATCAGTTTTTCAATATCAGTTTTTCGATATCAGTTTTTCAATATTTGCTTTACAATATCGGTTTTTCAATATCGGTTCTAATATCGGTTTCAATATCGGTTTTTCAATATCGGTTTTTCAATATCGGTTTTTCAATATCAGTTTTTCAATATCAGTTTTTCGATATCAGTTTTTCAATATTTGCTTTACAATATCGGTTTTTCAATATCGGTTCTAATATCGGATTTGCAATATCAGTTTTTCGATATTGGTTTTTCAATATAGGTTTTTCGATATCAGTTTCTCAATATCAGTTTTTCGATATCAGTTTTTCAAAATCGGTTTTTCAATATCGGTTTTTCGATATCAGTTTTTCAATATTTGTTTTTCAATATCGGTTTTTCAATATCGGTTTTTCAATATCGGTTCTAATATCGGTTTCAATATCGGTTTTGCAATATCAGTTTTTCGATATAAGTTTTTCAATATCGGTTTTTCAATATCGGTTTTTGAATATTTGGTTTTCAATATCGGTTTTTGAATATCGGTTCTAATATCGGATTCAATATCGGTTTATCAATATCGGTTTTTCAATATCAGTTTTTCAATATTTGTTCTCAAATATCGGTTTTTGAATATCGGTTCTAATATCGGATTCAATATCGGTTTTTCAATATCAGTTTTTCGATATCAGTTTTTCAATATCGGTTTAGAACAATATCGGTTTTGCAATATCAGTTTCTCAATATCATTTTTTCGATATCAGTTTTTCAATATTTGTTTTTCAATATCAGTTTTTCGATATCAGTTTTTCAATATTTGTTTTTCAATATCGGTTTTTCAATATCGGTTCTAATATCGGATTCAATATCGGTTTTGCAATAACAGTTTTTCGATATAGGTTTTTCAATATCGGTTTTTCAATATCGGTTTTTCAATATTTGGTTTTCAATATCGGTTTTTGAATATCGGTTCTAATATCGGATTCAATATCGGTTTTTCAATATCGGTTTTGCAATATCAGTTATTCAATATCGGTTTTTCAATATCGGTTTTTCAATATCGGTTTTTCAATATCAGTTTTTCGATATCAGTTTTTCAATATTTGCTTTACAATATCGGTTTTTCAATATCGGTTCTAATATCGTTTTCAATATCGGTTTTTCAATATCGGTTTTTCGATATCAGTTTCTCAATGTCAGTTTTTCGATATCAGTTTCTCAATATCAGTTTTTCGATATCAGTTTTTCAATATTTGCTTTACAATATCGGTTTTTCAATATCGGTTTTTCAATATCAGTTTTTCGATACTAGTTTTTCAATATTTGCTTTACAATATCGGTTTTTCAATATCAGTTTTTCAATATCAGTTTTTCGATATCAGTTTTTCAATATTTGCTTTACAATATCGGTTTTTCAATATCGGTTCTAATATCGTTTTCAATATCGGTTTTTCAATATCGGTTTTTCAATATCGGTTTTTCAATATCAGTTTCTCAATATCAGTTTTTCGATATCAGTTTTTCAATATTTGTTTTTCGATATCTGTTTTTCAATATCGGTTTTTCGATATCAGTTTCTCAATATCAGTTTTTCGATATCAGTTTCTCAATATCAGTTTTTCAATATTTGTTTTTCAATATCGGTTTTTCAATATCGGTTCTAATATCGGTTTCAATATCGGTTTTTCAATATCGGTTTTTCGATATCAGTTTTTCAATATTTGTTTTTCAACATCGGTTTTTCAATATCGGTTCTAATATCGGATTTGCAATATCAGTTTTTCGATATTGGTTTTTCAATATCGGTTTTTCGATATCAGTTTCTCAATATCAGTTTTTCGATATCAGTTTTTCGATATCAGTTTTTCAATATTTGTTTTTCAATATCGGTTTTTCAATATCGGTTTTTCAATATCGGTTCTAATATCGGTTTCAATATCGGTTTCAATATCGGTTTTTCAATATCGGTTTCTCAATATCAGTTTTTCAATATTTGTTTTTCAATATCGGTTTTTCAATATCGGTTCTAATATCGGTTTCAATATCGGTTTTTCAATATCATTTTTTCGATATAAGTTTTTCAATATTTGTTTTTCAATATCGGTTTTTCAATATCGGTTCTAATATCGGTTTCAATATCGGTTTTTCAATATCATTTTTTCGATATAAGTTTTTCAATATTTGTTTTTCAATATCGGTTTTTCAATATCGGTTCTAATATCGGTTTCAATATCGGTTTTTCAATATCGGTTTTTCGATATCAGTTTTTCAATATTTGTTTTTCAACATCGGTTTTTCAATATCGGTTCTAATATCGGATTTGCAATATCAGTTTTTCGATATCAGTTTTTCAATATTTGCTTTACAATATCGGTTTTTCAATATCGGTTCTAATATCGGATTTGCAATATCAGTTTTTCGATATAAGTTTTTCAATATCGGTTTTTCAATATCGGTTTTTCAATATCGGTTCTAATATCGGATTTGCAATATCAGTTTTTCGATATTGGTTTAGAACAATATAGGTTTTGCAATATCAGTTTCTCAATATCAGATTTTCGATATCAGTTTTTCAATATCAGTTTTTCGATATCGGTTTTTCAATATCGGTTTTTCGATATCAGTTTCTCAATATCAGTTTTTCGATATCAGTTTTTCAATATTTGTTTTTCAATATCGGTTTTTCAATATCGGTTCTAATATCGGTTTCAATATCGGTTTTGCAATATCAGTTTTTCGATATAAGTTTTTCAATATCGGTTTTTCAATATCGGTTTAGAACAATATCGGTTTTGCAATATCAGTTTCTCAATATCAGTTTTTCGATATCAGTTTTTCAATATTTGTTTTTCAATATCGGTTTTTCAATATCGGTTCTAATATCGGTTTCAATATCGGTTTTGCAATATCAGTTTTTCGATATAAGTTTTTCAATATCGGTTTTTCAATAACGGTTTAGAACAATATCGGTTTTGCAATATCAGTTTCTCAATATCAGTTTTTCGATATCAGTTTTTCAATATTTGTTTTTCAATATCTGTTTTTCAATATCGGTTTTTCGATATCAGTTTCTCAATGTCAGTTTTTCGATATCAGTTTCTCAATATCAGTTTTTCGATATCAGTTTTTCAATATTTGCTTTACAATATCGGTTTTTCAATATCGGTTTTTCAATATCAGTTTTTCGATACTAGTTTTTCAATATTTGCTTTACAATATCGGTTTTTCAATATCAGTTTTTCAATATCAGTTTTTCGATATCAGTTTTTCAATATTTGCTTTACAATATCGGTTTTTCAATATCGGTTCTAATATCGGTTTCAATATCGGTTTTTCAATATCGGTTTTTCAATATCGGTTTTTCAATATCAGTTTTTCAATATCAGTTTTTCGATATCAGTTTTTCAATATTTGCTTTACAATATCGGTTTTTCAATATCGGTTCTAATATCGGATTCAATATCGGTTTTTCAATATCGGTTTTTCAATATCGGTTTTTCAATATCAGTTTTTCAATATCAGTTTTTCGATATCAGTTTTTCAATATTTGCTTTACAATATCGGTTTTTCAATATCAGTTTTTCAATATCAGTTTTTCGATATCAGTTTTTCAATATTTGCTTTACAATATCGGTTTTTCAATATCGGTTCTAATATCGGTTTCAATATCGGTTTTTCAATATCGGTTTTTCAATATCGGTTTTTCAATATCAGTTTTTCAATATCAGTTTTTCGATATCAGTTTTTCAATATTTGCTTTACAATATCGGTTTTTCAATATCGGTTCTAATATCGGATTTGCAATATCAGTGTTTCGATATAAGTTTTTCAATATCGGTTTTTCAATATCGGTTTTTCAATATCGGTTTTTCAATATCGGTTCTAATATCGGATTTGCAATATCAGTTTTTCGATATTGGTTTAGAACAATATAGGTTTTGCAATATCAGTTTTTCAATATCAGTTTTTCGATATCAGTTTTTCAATATTTGCTTTACAATATCGGTTTTTCAATATCGGTTCTAATATCGGATTTGCAATATCAGTTTTTCGATATAAGTTTTTCAATATCGGTTTTTCAATATCGGTTTTTCAATATCGGTTTTTCAATATCGGTTCTAATATCGGATTTGCAATATCAGTTTTTCGATATTGGTTTAGAACAATATAGGTTTTGCAATATCAGTTTCTCAATATCAGATTTTCGATATCAGTTTTTCAATATCAGTTTTTCGATATCGGTTTTTCAATATCGGTTTTTCGATATCAGTTTCTCAATATCAGTTTTTCGATATCAGTTTTTCAATATTTGTTTTTCAATATCGGTTTTTCAATATCGGTTCTAATATCGGTTTCAATATCGGTTTTGCAATATCAGTTTTTCGATATAAGTTTTTCAATATCGGTTTTTCAATATCGGTTTAGAACAATATCGGTTTTGCAATATCAGTTTCTCAATATCAGTTTTTCGATATCAGTTTTTCAATATTTGTTTTTCAATATCGGTTTTTCAATATCGGTTCTAATATCGGTTTTAATATCGGTTTTGCAATATCAGTTTTTCGATATAAGTTTTTCAATATCGGTTTTTCAATAACGGTTTAGAACAATATCGGTTTTGCAATATCAGTTTCTCAATATCAGTTTTTCGATATCAGTTTTTCAATATTTGTTTTTCAATATCTGTTTTTCAATATCGGTTTTTCGATATCAGTTTCTCAATGTCAGTTTTTCGATATCAGTTTCTCAATATCAGTTTTTCGATATCAGTTTTTCAATATTTGCTTTACAATATCGGTTTTTCAATATCGGTTTTTCAATATCAGTTTTTCGATACTAGTTTTTCAATATTTGCTTTACAATATCGGTTTTTCAATATCAGTTTTTCAATATCAGTTTTTCGATATCAGTTTTTCAATATTTGCTTTACAATATCGGTTTTTCAATATCGGTTCTAATATCGGTTTCAATATCGGTTTTTCAATATCGGTTTTTCAATATCGGTTTTTCAATATCAGTTTTTCAATATCAGTTTTTCGATATCAGTTTTTCAATATTTGCTTTACAATATCGGTTTTTCAATATCAGTTTTTCAATATCAGTTTTTCGATATCAGTTTTTCAATATTTGCTTTACAATATCGGTTTTTCAATATCAGTTTTTCAATATCAGTTTTTCGATATCAGTTTTTCAATATTTGCTTTACAATATCGGTTTTTCAATATCGGTTCTAATATCGGTTTCAATATCGGTTTTTCAATATCGGTTTTTCAATATCGGTTTTTCAATATCAGTTTTTCAATATCAGTTTTTCGATATCAGTTTTTCAATATTTGCTTTACAATATCGGTTTTTCAATATCGGTTCTAATATCGGATTTGCAATATCAGTTTTTCGATATAAGTTTTTCAATATCGGTTTTTCAATATCGGTTTTTCAATATCGGTTTTTCAATATCGGTTCTAATATCGGATTTGCAATATCAGTTTTTCGATATTGGTTTAGAACAATATAGGTTTTGCAATATCAGTTTCTCAATATCAGTTTTTCAATATTTGTTTTTCAATATCAGTTTTTCGATATCAGTTTTTCAATATTTGTTTTTCAATATCGGTTTTTCAATATCGGTTCTAATATCGGATTCAATATCGGTTTTGCAATAACAGTTTTTCGATATAGGTTTTTCAATATCGGTTTTTCAATATCGGTTTTTCAATATTTGGTTTTCAATATCGGTTTTTGAATATCGGTTCTAATATCGGATTCAATATCGGTTTTTCAATATCGGTTTTGCAATATCAGTTATTCAATATCGGTTTTTCAATATCGGTTCTAATATCGGATTCAATATCGGTTTTTCAATATCGGTTTTTCAATATCAGTTTTTCGATATAGGTTTTTCAATATCGGTTTTTCAATATCAGTTTTTCGATATAGGTTTTTCAATATCGGTTTTTCAATATCGGTTTTTCAATATCAGTTTTTCGATATCAGTTTTTCAATATTTGTTCTCAAATATCGGTTTTTGAATATCGGTTCTAATATCGGATTCAATATCGGTTTTTCAATATCAGTTTTTCGATATCAGTTTTTCAATATCGGTTTAGAACAATATCGGTTTTGCAATATCAGTTTCTCAATATCAGTTTTTCGATATCAGTTTCTCAATATCAGTTTTTCGATATCAGTTTTTCAATATTTGTTTTTCAATATCGGTTTTTCAATATCGGTTCTAATATCGGTTTCAATATCGGTTTTGCAATATCAGTTTTTCGATATAAGTTTTTCAATATCGGTTTTTCAATATCGGTTTAGAACAATATCGGTTTTGCAATATCAGTTTCTCAATATCAGTTTTTCGATATCAGTTTTTCAATATTTGTTTT
>NW_027488302.1:0-7474 GCF_050908995.1 Andrena cerasifolii | reverse complement strand
TTGAAAAACTGATAACGAAAAACTGATATTGAAAAACCGATATAGAAAAACCGATAATGAATCCGATATTAGAACCGATATTCAAAAACCGAGATTGGAGAACAAATATTGAAAAACTGATATCGAAAAACTGATATTGAAAAACCGATATTGAAAAACCGATATTGAATCCGATATTAGAACCGATATTGAAAAACAAATATTGAAAAACTGATATTGAAAAACTGATATTGAAACTGATATTAGAACCGATATTGAAAAACCGATATTGAAAAACCGATATTGAAAAACCTATATCGAAAAACTGATATTGCAAAACCGATATTGAAAAACCGATATTGAATCCAATATTAGAACCGATATTGAAAAACCGATATTGAAAAACCTATATCGAAAAACTGATATTGCAAATCCCATATTGAAAAACCTGTATCGAAAAACTGATACTGCAAAACCGATATTGAATCCGATATTAGAACCGATATTGAAAAACCGATATTGTAAAGCAAATATTGAAAAACTGATATCGAAAAACGGATATTGAAAAACCGATATTGAAATACCGATATTGAATCCGATATTAGAACCGATATTCAAAAACCGATATTGGAGAACAAATATTCAAAAACTGATATCGAAAAACTGATATTGAAAAACCGATATTGAAAAACCGATATTGAATCCGATATTAGAACCGATATTCAAAAACCGATATTGGAGAACAAATATTGAAAAACTGATATTGAAAAACCGATATTGAAAAACCGATATTGAAAAACCGATATTGAAACCGATATTAGAACCGATATTGAAAAACAAATATTGAAAAACTGATAACGAAAAACTGATATTGAAAAACCGATATAGAAAAACCGATAATGAATCCGATATTAGAACCGATATTCAAAAACCGATATTGGAGAACAAATATTGAAAAACTGATATTGAAAAACCGATAGTGAAAAACCGATATTGAAAAACCGATAGTGAAAAACCGATATTGAAAAACCGATATTGAAACCGATACTAGAACCGATATTCAAAAACCGATATTGGAGAACAAATATTGAAAAACTGATATTGAAAAACCGATATTGAAAAACCGATATTGAAAAACCTATATCGAATAACTGATATTGCAAAACCGATATTGAAAAAAACGATATTGAATCCGATATTAGAACCGATATTGAAAAACAAATATTGCAAAACCGATATTGAAAAACCGATATTGAAACCGATATTAGAACCGATATTGAAAAACCGATATTGAAACCGATATTAGAACCGATATTGAAAAACCGATATTGTAAAGCAAATAGTGAAAAACTGATATCGAAAAACGGATATTGAAAAACCGATATTGAAAAACCGATATTGAATCCGATATTAGAACCGATATTGAAAAACCGATATTGAAAAACCGATATTGAATCCGATTTAGAACCGATATTCAAAAACCGATATTGGAGAACAAATATTCAAAAACCAATATTGAAAAACTGATATTGAAAAACCGATATTGAAAAACCGATATTGAAAAACCTATATCGAAAAACTGATATTGAAAAATCGATATTGAAACCGATATTAGAACCGATATTAGAACCGATATTCAAAAACCGATATTGGAGAACAAATATTCAAAAACTGATATCGAAAAACTGATATTGAAAAACCGATATAGAAAAACAAATATTGAAGAACCGATATTGAAAAACCGATATTGAATCCGATATTAGAACCGATATTCAAAAACCGATATTGGAGAACAAATATTCAAAAACTGATATTGAAAAACCGATATTGAAAAACCGATATTGAAACCGATATTGAATCCGAGATTGGAGAACAAATATTGAAAAACTGATATCGAAAAACTGACATTGAAAAACCGATATTGAAAAACCGATATTGAATCCGATATTAGAACCGATATTGAAAAACAAATATTGAAAAACTGATATTGAAAAACCGATATTGAATCCGATATTTGAACCGATATTCAAAAACCGATATTGGAGAACAAATATTAAAAAACTGATATTGAAAAACCGATATTGAAAAACCGATATTGAAACCGACATTAGAACCGATATTGAAAAACCGATATTGAATCCGAGATTGGAGAACAAATATTGAAAAACTGATATCGAAAAACTGATATTGAAAAACCGATATTGAAAAACCGATATTGAATCCAATATTAGAACCGATATTGAAAAACCGATATTGAAAAACCTATATCGAAAAACTGATATTGCAAATCCCATATTGAAAAACCTATATCGAAAAACTGATACTGCAAAACCGATATTGAATCCGATATTAGAACCGATATTGAAAAACCGATATTGTAAAGCAAATATTGAAAAACTGATATCGAAAAACGGATATTGAAAAACCGATATTGAAAAACCGATATTGAATCCGATATTAGAACCGATATTCAAAAACCGATATTGGAGAACAAATATTCAAAAACTGATATCGAAAAACTGATATTGAAAAACCGATATTGAAAAACCGATATAGAAAAACCGATAATGAATCCGATATTAGAACCGATATTCAAAAACCGATATTGGAGAACAAATATTGAAAAACTGATATTGAAAAACCGATAGTGAAAAACCGATATTGAAAAACCGATAGTGAAAAACCGATATTGAAAAACCGATATTGAAACCGATACTAGAACCGATATTCAAAAACCGATATTGAAAACCAAATATTGAAAAACTGATATTGAAAAACCGATATTGAAAAACCGATATTGAAAAACCTATATTGAAAAACCGATATTGAAACCGATATTAGAACCGATATTGAAAAACAAATATTGAAACCGATATTAGAACCGATATTGAAAAACAAATATTGAAAAACTGATAACGAAAAACTGATACTGAAAAACCGATATAGAAAAACCGATAATGAATCCGATATTAGAACCGATATTCAAAAACCGATATTGGAGAACAAATATTGAAAAACTGATATTGAAAAAACCATATTTAAACCGATATTAGAACCGATATTCAAAAACCGATATTGAAAACCAAATATTGAAAAACTGATATTGAAAAACCGATATTGAAAAACCGATATTGAAAAACCTATATCGAAAAACTGATATTGAAAAATCGATATTGAAACCGATATTAGAACCGATATTGAAAAACCGATATTGTAAAGCAAATATTGAAAAACTGATATCGAAAAACTGATATTGAAAAACCGATATTGAAAAACCGATATTGAATCCGATATTAGAACCGATATTCAAAAACCGATATTGGAGAACAAATATTCAAAAACCGATATTGAAAAACAAATATTGAAAAACTGATATTGAAAAACCGATATTGAATCCGATATTAGAAACGATATTCAAAAACCGATATTGGAGAACAAATATTAAAAAACTGATATTGAAAAACCGATATTGAAAAACCGATATTGAAACCGACATTAGAACCGATATTGAAAAACCGATATTGAATCCGAGATTGGAGAACAAATATTGAAAAACTGATATCGAAAAACTGATATTGCAAAACCGATATTGAAAAACCGATATTGAATCCAATATTAGAACCGATATTGAAAAACTGATATTGAAAAACCGATATTGAATCCGATATTAGAACCGATATTGAAAAACAAATATTGAAAAACTGATATTGAAAAACTGATATTGAAACTGATATTAGAACCGATATTGAAAAACCGATATTGAAAAACCGATATTGAAAAACCTATATCGAAAAACTGATATTGCAAAACCGATATTGAAAAACCGATATTGAATCCAATATTAGAACCGATATTGAAAAACCGATATTGAAAAACCTATATCGAAAAACTGATATTGCAAATCCCATATTGAAAAACCTATATCGAAAAACTGATACTGCAAAACCGATATTGAATCCGATATTAGAACCGATATTGAAAAACCGATATTGTAAAGCAAATATTGAAAAACTGATATCGAAAAACGGATATTGAAAAACCGATATTGAAATACCGATATTGAAAAACCGATATTGAAACCGATATTAGAACCGATATTGAAAAACAAATATTGAAAAACTGATAACGAAAAACTGATATTGAATCCGATATTAGAACCGATATTCAAAAACCGATATTGGAGAACAAATATTGAAAAACTGATATTGAAAAACCGATATTGAAAAACCGATATTGAAAAACCGATATTGAAACCGATATTAGAACCGATATTGAAAAACAAATATTGAAAAACTGATAACGAAAAACTGATATTGAAAAACCGATATTGAAAAACCGATATTGAAAAACCGATATTGAAACCGATATTAGAACCGATATTGAAAAACAAATATTGAAAAACTGATAACGAAAAACTGATATTGAAAAACCGATATAGAAAAACCGATAATGAATCCGATATTAGAACCGATATTCAAAAACCGAGATTGGAGAACAAATATTGAAAAACTGATATCGAAAAACTGATATTGAAAAACCGATATTGAAAAACCGATATTGAATCCGATATTAGAACCGATATTGAAAAACAAATATTGAAAAACTGATATTGAAAAACTGATATTGAAACTGATATTAGAACCGATATTGAAAAACCGATATTGAAAAACCGATATTGAAAAACCTATATCGAAAAACTGATATTGCAAAACCGATATTGAAAAACCGATATTGAATCCAATATTAGAACCGATATTGAAAAACCGATATTGAAAAACCTATATCGAAAAACTGATATTGCAAATCCCATATTGAAAAACCTGTATCGAAAAACTGATACTGCAAAACCGATATTGAATCCGATATTAGAACCGATATTGAAAAACCGATATTGTAAAGCAAATATTGAAAAACTGATATCGAAAAACGGATATTGAAAAACCGATATTGAAATACCGATATTGAATCCGATATTAGAACCGATATTCAAAAACCGATATTGGAGAACAAATATTCAAAAACTGATATCGAAAAACTGATATTGAAAAACCGATATTGAAAAACCGATATTGAATCCGATATTAGAACCGATATTCAAAAACCGATATTGGAGAACAAATATTGAAAAACTGATATTGAAAAACCGATATTGAAAAACCGATATTGAAAAACCGATATTGAAACCGATATTAGAACCGATATTGAAAAACAAATATTGAAAAACTGATAACGAAAAACTGATATTGAAAAACCGATATAGAAAAACCGATAATGAATCCGATATTAGAACCGATATTCAAAAACCGATATTGGAGAACAAATATTGAAAAACTGATATTGAAAAACCGATAGTGAAAAACCGATATTGAAAAACCGATAGTGAAAAACCGATATTGAAAAACCGATATTGAAACCGATACTAGAACCGATATTCAAAAACCGATATTGGAGAACAAATATTGAAAAACTGATATTGAAAAACCGATATTGAAAAACCGATATTGAAAAACCTATATCGAATAACTGATATTGCAAAACCGATATTGAAAAAAACGATATTGAATCCGATATTAGAACCGATATTGAAAAACAAATATTGCAAAACCGATATTGAAAAACCGATATTGAAACCGATATTAGAACCGATATTGAAAAACCGATATTGAAACCGATATTAGAACCGATATTGAAAAACCGATATTGTAAAGCAAATAGTGAAAAACTGATATCGAAAAACGGATATTGAAAAACCGATATTGAAAAACCGATATTGAATCCGATATTAGAACCGATATTGAAAAACCGATATTGAAAAACCGATATTGAATCCGATTTAGAACCGATATTCAAAAACCGATATTGGAGAACAAATATTCAAAAACCAATATTGAAAAACTGATATTGAAAAACCGATATTGAAAAACCGATATTGAAAAACCTATATCGAAAAACTGATATTGAAAAATCGATATTGAAACCGATATTAGAACCGATATTAGAACCGATATTCAAAAACCGATATTGGAGAACAAATATTCAAAAACTGATATCGAAAAACTGATATTGAAAAACCGATATAGAAAAACAAATATTGAAGAACCGATATTGAAAAACCGATATTGAATCCGATATTAGAACCGATATTCAAAAACCGATATTGGAGAACAAATATTCAAAAACTGATATTGAAAAACCGATATTGAAAAACCGATATTGAAACCGATATTGAATCCGAGATTGGAGAACAAATATTGAAAAACTGATATCGAAAAACTGACATTGAAAAACCGATATTGAAAAACCGATATTGAATCCGATATTAGAACCGATATTGAAAAACAAATATTGAAAAACTGATATTGAAAAACCGATATTGAATCCGATATTTGAACCGATATTCAAAAACCGATATTGGAGAACAAATATTAAAAAACTGATATTGAAAAACCGATATTGAAAAACCGATATTGAAACCGACATTAGAACCGATATTGAAAAACCGATATTGAATCCGAGATTGGAGAACAAATATTGAAAAACTGATATCGAAAAACTGATATTGAAAAACCGATATTGAAAAACCGATATTGAATCCAATATTAGAACCGATATTGAAAAACCGATATTGAAAAACCTATATCGAAAAACTGATATTGCAAATCCCATATTGAAAAACCTATATCGAAAAACTGATACTGCAAAACCGATATTGAATCCGATATTAGAACCGATATTGAAAAACCGATATTGTAAAGCAAATATTGAAAAACTGATATCGAAAAACGGATATTGAAAAACCGATATTGAAAAACCGATATTGAATCCGATATTAGAACCGATATTCAAAAACCGATATTGGAGAACAAATATTCAAAAACTGATATCGAAAAACTGATATTGAAAAACCGATATTGAAAAACCGATATAGAAAAACCGATAATGAATCCGATATTAGAACCGATATTCAAAAACCGATATTGGAGAACAAATATTGAAAAACTGATATTGAAAAACCGATAGTGAAAAACCGATATTGAAAAACCGATAGTGAAAAACCGATATTGAAAAACCGATATTGAAACCGATACTAGAACCGATATTCAAAAACCGATATTGAAAACCAAATATTGAAAAACTGATATTGAAAAACCGATATTGAAAAACCGATATTGAAAAACCTATATTGAAAAACCGATATTGAAACCGATATTAGAACCGATATTGAAAAACAAATATTGAAACCGATATTAGAACCGATATTGAAAAACAAATATTGAAAAACTGATAACGAAAAACTGATACTGAAAAACCGATATAGAAAAACCGATAATGAATCCGATATTAGAACCGATATTCAAAAACCGATATTGGAGAACAAATATTGAAAAACTGATATTGAAAAAACCATATTTAAACCGATATTAGAACCGATATTCAAAAACCGATATTGAAAACCAAATATTGAAAAACTGATATTGAAAAACCGATATTGAAA
>NW_027488301.1:0-7501 GCF_050908995.1 Andrena cerasifolii | reverse complement strand
ATTTTTAAAAATTAAAAAAAATAAAAAAATTACAAGAAAATTAAAAAAAAATTAAAAATTAAAAAAAAATAAATTTTTTTTAAAAATATTAAAAAAATTAATAAAAAAAAAATAAAAAATTTAAAAAAACAAAATTTTTTTTAAAAAAATTAAAAAAAATTAAAATAAAAAAATTGAAATACAAAAAAAATTTAAATAAAAAAAATATACAAAAATTTAGAAGAAAAATAAAAAAATAAACAAATAATAATTTTAAAAAATAAAAAAAAAATTTAAAAAGTTTTTTAAAAAATTTAAAAAATATAAAAAAAATTTAAGAAAATTAAAAAAAAAATTAAAATTAAAAAAAATAAAAAAAATTTTGGAAAAAATTTGTTAAAAAATTAAAACAATATTTTTAAAAAAAAATTTTTAAAAATTTGAAAAAAATAAAAAAAATTTAAAAAGTTTTTTAAAAATTTAAGAAATATGAAAAAAGTTGTTAAAAAATTAAAACAAATTTTTTAAAAAAAAATTTTAAAAAATTTAAAAAAAATAAAAAAAATTTAAAAAAAATAAAAAATAATAAAAAAAAATTGTTAAAAAATTAAAACAAATTTTTAAAAAAAAATTTTTTAAAAATTTAAAAAAAAATTTAAAAAAGAAAAAAATTAAAAAATGTAGAACAAAATTTAAAAAACATAAATAAAATTTTTTTAAAAGAAATTGTTAAAAAATTAAAACAAAATTAAAAAAAATTTGTTAAATTTTAAAAAAAAATTTAAAAATTAAAAAAAAATTATAAGAAAATTAAAAAAAAATTTAAAATTAAAAAAAAAATTAAAAAATTAAAAAAAAATCAGAAAAAAAATTTAAAAAACATAAATAAAATTTTTTAAAAGAAATTGTTAAAAAATTAAAACAAAATTTAAAAATTTTTTTTTTAAATTTTAAAAAAATTTTAAAAGAATGAAAAGATTAAATAATATAGAAATTTTATTTTTTTAAAAAAAAATTTTTATAAAAAATATAAAAAAATTTCAAAAATTATAAGAAAATTAAAAAAAAATTAAAATTAAAAAAAAAATTTAAAAATTAAAAAAAAATCAGAAAAAAAATTTAAAAAACATAAATAAAATTTTTTTAAAAGAAATTGTTAAAAAATTAAAACAAAATTTAAAAATTTTTTTTTTAAATTTTAAAAAAATTTTAAAAGAATGAAAAGATTAAATAATATAGAAATTTTATTTTTTTTTAAAAAAAATTTTATAAAAAATAAAAAAAATTTCAAAAATTATAAGAAAATTAAAAAAAAATTAAAATTAAAAAAAAAATTAAAAAATTAAAAAAAAATCAGAAAAAAAATTTAAAAACATAAATAAAACTTTTTTAAAAGAAATTGTTAAAAAATTAAAACAAATTTTTTGGAAAAAAATTTTAAAAAATTTAAAGAAAATTTTAAAAAATTTAAAGAAAAATAAAAAAAATTTTAAAAAAATTTAAAAAAAATTTAAAAAAAATTTTAAAAATTTAAAAAAAATATATAAAAATGTTCAAAAATTTTGTAAAAAATTAAAAAAATAAAAAATTTTAAAAGTAATTTAAATTTTTTTTTAAAATTTTAAAAAAATTTTAAAAAAATTTTAAACATTTTTAAAAAATTTAAAAAAAATTTTTAAAAAATTTAAAAAAATAAATAAAAATTTTCTTAAAAAATTTAAAAAAATGAATAAAAAAAATAAAAAATTAAAAAAAACAAAAAAATTCAACAAAAAATTTTAAAAATTTAAAAAAAAATTAAGAAAAAAATTTAAAATACATAAATAAAATTTTTTAAAAGAAATTGTTAATAAATTAAAACAAAATTTAAATTTTTTTTAAATTTTAAAAAAATTTAAAGAAAATGAAAAGATTAAACAATATAGAAATTTTATTTAAAAAAAAAAAATTTTATAAAAAATAAAAAAAAAATTTTAAAAATTTTGTCAAAAAATTAAAACAATTTTTTTAAAAAAAAAATAAAAAAATTGCAAGAAAATTAAAAAAAAATAAAAAATTAAAAAAAAAAACAAAAATTTTTTTAAAAAAATTAAAAAAAATTTTAAAAAAATTTAAATACAAAAAAATTTAAATAAAAAAAATATACAAAAATTTAGAAGAAAAATAAAAAAATAAACAAGTAATAATTTTAAAAAATAAAAAAAAATTTAAAAGGTTTTTTAAAAAATTTAAAAAATATAAAAAAAATTGTTAAAAAATTAAAACAAATTTTTTAAACAAAAAATTTTAAAAAATTTTAAAATTTTTTTTAAAAAATTTTTAAAAAAATTATAAGAAAATTTCAAAAAAATTAAAAATTAAAAAATAAATAAAAAAATTAAAAAAATTTTTTTTTAAAAATTAAAACTAATTTTTTTAAAAAAATTAAAACAATTTTTTTTCAATTTTAAAAAATTTAAAAAATTATAAGAAAATTAAAAAAAAAATTTTAAAATTAAAAAAAAAATAAAAAATTTTTAAAAGAAATAAGAAAAATCTTTTAAAAGCATAAATAAAATTTTTTTTTTAAAAATTGTTAAAAAATTAAAACAAATTTTTTAAAAAAAATTTAAAAAAATTAAAAAAATAAATAAAAAAAATAAAAAATAAAAAAAAACAAAAAATTAAAAAAATTAAGAAAAAAAATAAAAAAAATTTTGTTAAAAAATTAAAACAAATTTTTTAGAAAAAAATTTAAAAAAATTTAAAGAAAATTTTAAAAAATTTAAAGAAAATTTAAAAAAATTTAAAGAAAATTTTAAAAAATTTAAAAAAAATAAAAAAATTATAAGAAAATTAAAAAAAAATAAAAAAAAATTTTAAAAAAATTTTAAAAAAATTAAAAAAAAATTAAAAAAAAAATTTAAAAATTTAAAAAAAATATATAAAAATGTTCAAAAATTTTGTAAAAAATTAAAAGAATAAAAAATTTTAAAAGTAATTTAAATTTTTTTTAAAATTTTAAAAAAATTTTAAAATTTTAAAAAAATTTAAAAATTTAAAAAAAATTTTTAAAAAATTTAAAAAAAAATAAAAATTTAACAAAAAAAATTTTTAAAAATTTTAAAAATTTAAAAAAAATTAAGAAAATTTTTTTAAAAATTTTGTTAAAAAATTAAAAAAAAATTTTAAATTTTTTAAAAAATAAAAAAATTATAAGAAAATTAAAATAAAAAAATTTAAATACAAAAAAAAATAAATAAGAAAAATATACAAAAATTTAGAAGAAAAATAAAAAAAATAAGCAAATAAAAATTTTAAAAAATAAAAAAAAATTACAAAAAGTTTTTTAAAAAATTTAAAAAGTATGAAAAAAAATTGTTAAAAAATTAAAACAAATTTTTAAAAAAAAATTTTTTAAAAATTTAAAAAAAATTTTTTAAAAATTTAAAAAAAATTTTTTTTAAATTTTAAAAAAATTATAAGAAAATTAAAAAAAAATTAAAAATTAAAAAATAAATAAAAAAATTAAAACTAATTTTTTTAAAAAAATTAAAACAATTTTTTTTTAAATTTTAAAAAAATTTAAAAAATTATAAGAAAATTAAAAAAAAATTTTAAAATTAAAAAAAATAAAAAAATTTTAAAAGAAATAAGATAAATCTTTTAAAAGCATAAATAAAATTTTTTTTAAAAAATTGTTAAGAAATTAAAACAAATTTTCTAAAAAAAATTTAAAAAAATTAAAAAAATAAATAAAAAAAATAAAAAAAAACAAAACAATTAAAAAAATTAAGAAAAAAAATTTAAAAAAATTTGTTAAAAAATTAAAACAAATTTTTTAGAAAAAAATTTAAAAAAATTTAAAGAAAATTTTAAAAAATTTAAAGAAAATTTAAAAAAATTTAAAGAAAATTTTAAAAAATTTAAAGAAAATTTTAAAAAATTTACAAAAAATAAAAAAATTAGAAGAAAATTAAAAAAATTTAAAATTAAAAAAAATAAAAAAAAAATTTAAAAAAATTTTAAAAAAATTTTAAAAAAATTAAAAAAATTTTAAAAATTTAAAAAAAATATATAAAAATGTTAAAAAATTTTGTAAAAAATTAAAAAAATAAAAAAATTTAAAAGTAATTTAAAAATTTTTTTAAAATTTTAAAAAAATTTTAAAAATTTTAAAAAAATTTTAAAAATTTTAAAAATTTTTTTAAAAAATTTAAAAAAATAAATAAAAAATTTTTTAAAAAATTTAAAAAAATAAATAAATAAAATAAAAAATTAAAAAAAAACAAAAAAATTAAAAAAAAATTTAAAAAATTAAAAAAAAAATTGTAAATAAATTAAAACAAAATTAAAATTTTTTTTTTACATTTTAAAAAAATTTTAAAAAAAATGAAAAGATTAAACAATATAGAAATTTTATTTTTAAAAAAAAAAATTTTATAAAAAATAAAAAAAATTTTTTAAAAAAATTTTAAAAAATTAAAATAAAAAATTGAAATACAAAAAAATTTAAATAAAAAATATATACAAAAATTTAGAAGAAAAATAAAAAAAATAAAAAAAAAAATTGTTAAAAATTTAAAACAATTTTTAAAAAAAAAAATAAAAAAATTGCAAGAAAATTAAAAAAAAAAAAATTAAAAAAAAAAAAAAAAATTTTTTTAAAAAAATTAAAAAAAATAAAAATAAAAAATTTTAAATACAAAAAAATTTAAATAAAAAAAATATACAAAAATTTAGAAGAAAAATAAAAAAATAAACAAATAATAATTTTAAAATATAAAAAAAATTTAAAAGGTTTTTTAAAAAATTTAAAAAATATTAAAAAATTGTTAAAAAATTAAAACAAATTTTTTAAACAAAAAATTTTAAAAAATTTTAAAAATTTTTTTTAAAAATTTAAAAATTTTATTTTAAAAATTTAAAAAAAAATTATAAGAAAATTAAAAAAAAATTAAAAATTAAAAAATAAATAAAAAAATTAAAAAAATTTTTTTTAAAAAATTAAAACAAATTTTTTTAAAAAATTAAAACAAATTTTTTTAAAAAATTAAAAAAAATTTAAAAAAAAAAATAAAAAAAATTTAAAAAAAATATAAAAAAAATAAAAAAAATTGTTAAAAAATTAAAACAAATTTTTAAAAAAAAAATAAATAAAATTTTAAAAAATTTAAAAAAAAATAAAAAAATTATAAGAAAATTAAAAAAAAATTTAAAATTGAAAAAAAAATTTAAAAAAATTTTGTTAAAAAATTAAAACAAATTTTTTAAATCATAATTCAAAAAACATTAAAAAAATTAAAAAAAAATTTATAAGAAAATTAAAAAAAAATTTTACAAAATTTAAAAAAAATAAAAAAATTATAAGAAAATTAAAAAAAAATTTTAAAATTTGAAAAAATTTAAAGAAATTAAAATAAAAGAAAAATAAAAATTAAAAAAACATTTTTTGAAATAAATAAATTATAATTTACAAAAAAATAAAAAATTTAAATTAAAAAAAAATTAAAGTTATGAAAATTAAAAAAAATAAAAATTAAAGTGGAGAAAAATTAAAAAAAATTAAATTTTTTTTAAATTTTAAAAAAAAATTTAAAAATTAAAAAAAAAATTTATAAGAAAATTAAAAAAAAATTAAAAAATTTAAAAAGAATAAAAAAATTATAAGAAAATTAAAAAAAATTAAAAATTAAAAAAAAATTAAAAATTTTTAAAAAATTAAAAATTTTTAAAAAATATTAAAAAAATTAATAAAAAAAAATAAAAAATTAAAAAAAAAAAAATTTTTTTTAAAAAAATTAAAAAAAATTAAAATAAAAAATTGAAATACAAAAAAAATTAAATAAAAAATATATACAAAAATTTAGAAGAAAAATAAAAAAAATAAAAAAAAATTGTTAAAAAATTAAGACAAATTTTTAAAAAAAAATTTAAAAAATTAAAAAAAAATAAAAAAAATTAAAAAATTTTTTTTTAAAAATTAAAACAATTTTTTTTTAAAAAATTAAAACAATTTTTTTTTAAAAAATTTTAAAGAAATTAAAAAAATTTTAAAAATTAAAAAAAAATAAAAAAATTACAAGAAAATTAAAAAAAAATTAAAAAATTTAAAAAAAATAAAAAAATTATAAGAAAATTTGAAAAAATTTAAAAAAAAATTAAAATAAATGAAAAATAAAAATTAAAAAAACATTTTTTGAAATAAAAAAATTATAATTTAAAAAAAATAAAAAAAATTAAATTTAAAAAAAAATTAAAGTTAAGAAAATTAAAAAAATTAAAAATTAAAGTGGAGAAAATTAAAAAAAAAATTTAAAAAAAATAAAAAAATTTAAGAAAATTAAAAAAGTTAAAAATTAAAAAAAAGGTAAAAAATTTTTTTTTAAAAACTTAAAAAAAATTTAAAATTATTAAAAATTAATAAAAAAATAAAATTTAAAAAAAAAACAAAAAAATTTTAAAAATTAAAAAAAATTAAGGAAAAAATTTTAAAAACATAAATAAAACTTTTTTAAAAGAAATTGTTAAAAAATTAAAACAAAATTTAAAAAAAAATTTGTTAAATTTAAAAAAAAAATTAAAAATTAAAAAAAAATTATAAGAAAATTAAAAAAAAATTTAAAATTAAAAAAATATTAAAAAAAATTTAAAAAAAAAAAATTATAAGAAAATTTAAAAAAATTTAAATATAAAAAAATTAAAAAAAATTTTAAAATTAAAAAAAATTTAAAAACGAAAAAATTAAAAAATGTAGAAAAAAATTTAAAAAACATAAATAAATTTTTTTTAAAGAAATTGTTAAAAATTAAAACAATATTTAAAAAAAAAAGTTTTAAAAATTTTAAAAAAACTTTTAAAAATTAAAAAAAAGATTATAGGAAAATTAAAAAAAAATTTTAAAAAATTAAAAAAAATAATTTTTTTTTAAAAAAAATAAAAAAAATTTAAAAAAAATAAAAAAAATAAAAAAAATTGTTAAAAAATAAAACAAATTTAAAAAAAAAATTTTTTAAATTTAAAAAAATAAAAAAATTGTTAAAAATTAAAACAAATTTTTTAAAAAAAATTTTAAAATCTTTTAAAAAAAATTTTATAAATTAAAAAAAAATTAAAATTAAAAAAAATTAAAAATTTTTAAAAATATTAAAAAAAATTAATAAAAAAAATAAAAAATTTAAAAAAACAAAAATTTTTTAAAATTTAAAAAATTAAAAAATTAAATAGAAAATTGAAATACAAAAAAATTTAAATAAAAAAATATACAAAAATTTAGAAGAAAAATAAAAAAAATTTACAAAATTTAAAAAAAATAAAAAATTATAAGAAGATTAAAAAAAATTTTAAAAATTTGAAAAAATTTAAAAAAATTAAAATACAAGAAAAATAAAAATTAAAAAAACATTTTTTGAAATAAAAAAATTATAATTTAAAAAAAAATAAAAAAATTTAAATTTAAAAAAAATTAAAGTTAAGAAAATTAAAAAAATTAAAAATTAAAGTGGAGAAAAATTAAATAAAAATTTAAATTTTTTTCTTAAAT